>NC_092044.1:64242392-64542392 GCF_003086295.3 Arachis hypogaea | reverse complement strand
TGTTAATGATCACAATTTCGTCCACCAAGTTTTTGGTGCCGTTGCCGGGGATTGTTCGAGTATGGACAACTGACGGTTCATCTTGTTGCTCAGATTAGGTAATTTTCTTTTTGTTTTAATTTCAAAATTTTTTTTTTCAAAAATCTTTCAAAAATTTCTCATCTGTTTTCGAAAATTATTCTAAATTTTTTAGAATGAATTCTAGAGTTTCACAAGTAACATGTTGATGCCTGGTTGGCTGTAAAGCCATATCTAAACTCCTTTGGGATTGGTCTTCAACTAATCACCACAATGCATGTAATTCCATCCTAAAGCTGACTGGCTATTAAGCCATGTCCAACCCTTTGATTGGAGCTTTGGGCTAATATTGAAAGATTCCTGAAATTCTTCTTAAAGATTTTGAATTTCTTATTTTCTTTTTCCTATATGTTTTTCGAAAAAATAAAATAAAATACAAAAAAATTAGAAAAAAATAGAAAATATTTTGTGTTTCTTGTTTGAGTCTTGAGTCAATTTTTAAGTTTGGTGTCAATTGCATGTTTTTAAAATTATTATGCATTTTTTTTAAAAATTCATGCATTCATAGTGTTCTTCATGATCTTCAAGTTGTTCTTGGTAAGTCTTCTTGTTTGATCTTGATGTTTTCTTGTTTTGTATCTTTTGCTGTTTTTCATATGCATTTTTTGTTTGTTAGAGTCCAAGCATTAAAGAATTCTAAGTTTGGTGTCTTGCATGTTTTCTTTGCATCAAAAATTTTTCAAAAATATGTTCTTGATGTTCATCATGATCTTCAAAGTGTTCTTGGTGTTCATCTTGACATTCATAGTGTTCTTGCATGCATCTTGTGTTTTAATCCAAAATTTTTATGTTTTGAGTCATATTTGTGTTTTTCTCTCTCATAATTAAAAATTCAAAAATCAAAAAATATCTTTTCCTTAATTTTCTCATATTTTTCGAAATTTTGGGTTGACTTGGTCAAAAATTTTTAAAAAATTAGAGTTTCTTACAAGTCAAGTCAAATTTTCAATTTTAAAAATCTTATCTTTTCAAAACTTTTTAAAAAATCAAATCTTTTTCATTTTTTTATTTATTTTCGAAAATTTTAAAATTATTTTCAAAATATTTTTCTTAATTTTATTTCAAATTTTCGAAATTTTGCTAACAATTAATGTGATTGATTCAAAAATTTGAAGTTTGTTACTTTCTTGTTAAGAAAAGTTCAATCTTTAATTTCTAGAATCTTATCTTTTAGTTTCTTGTTAGTTAAGTAATTAATTTTAATTTTAAAAAATTAACTCTTTTTCAACCATATCTTTTTATCATATCTTCTTATCTTATCTTTTTATCATATCTTGTTATCTTATCTTTTCATCACATCTTTTTCAAAAATTTGATTTCAAAATATCTTATCTAACTTCTTATCTTCTTATCTTTTCAAATTTAATTTTAATATCTTTTTCAACTAACTATTTGACTTTTTGTTTGTTTTTTATCTTTTTCAAAACCACCTAACTACTTTTCCCTCTTTAATTCGCAAAAATATCTCATCTCTTTTTCAAAAATTCTTTTTAATTGTTTCAAATTTTAATTTTACTTTTAATTTCTTATCTTAATTTTCGAAAATCATTAACTCCTTTTCAAAAATATTTTCGAAAATCTTTCTCTCATCTTCTTCTATTTATTTATTTATTTACTAACACTTCTCTTCACCTCTCTTCATCTCAATTCACTACCCCTATCCTCACCCTTCTGTTTGGAGTCTCTTTTCTTTATCGCCTTTCTTCTTCTACTAATAATAAGGAACCTCTTTACTGTGACATAGAGGATTCCTCTTCTTTTCTTGTTTTCTTCTCTTTCATATCAGCAGGAACAAGGAAAAAGACATTCTTGTTGAAGCTGATCCAGAACCTGAAAGGACTCTGAAGAGAAAACTAAGAGAAGCTAAATTACAACAATCCAGAGACAACCTTACTGAAATTTTCGAACAAGAAAAAGACATGGCAGCCGAACCTAACAACAATAATGCAAGGAGGATGCTTGGTGATTATACTACACCTACTTCCAAGTTTGATGGAAGAAGCATCTCAATTCCCACTATTGGTGCAAACAATTTTGAGCTGAAACCTCAACTAGTTGCTCTAATGCAACAAAACTGCAAGTTTCATGGACTTCCATCAAAAGATCCCTATCAGTTTTTAACTGAGTTCTTACAGATCTGTGAGACTGTAAAGACGAATGGAGTAGATCCTGAAGTCTACAGGCTCATGCTTTTCCCTTTTGCTGTAAGAGACAGAGCTAGAACATGGTTGGATTCATAACCTAAAGATAGCCTAGACTCATGGGATAAGCTGGTCACGGCCTTCTTGGCTAAATTCTTTCCTCTTCAAAAGCTGAGCAAGCTTAGATTGGATGTTCAGACATTCAAACAAAAAGATGGTGAATCCCTCTATGAAGCTTGGGAAAGATACAAGCAGCTGACCAAAAGGTGTCCTTCTGACATGCTTTCAGAATGGACCATTTTGGATATATTCTATTATGGTCTATCTGAATTCTCTAAGATGTCACTGGACCATTCTGCAGGTGGATCCATTCACCTAAAGAAAACGCCTGCAGAAGCTCAAGAACTTATTGACATGGTTGCAAATAACCAGTTCATGTACACTTCTGAGAGGAATTTTGTGAATAATGGGACGCCTCAGAGGAAGGGAGTTTTGAGATTGATGCTCTGAATGCCATATTGGCTCAGAACAAAGTGTTGACTCAGCAAGTCAATATGATTTCCCAAAGTCTGAATGGATGGCAAAATACATCCAACAGCACTAAAGAGGCATCTTCTGAAGAAGAAGCTTATGATCCTGAAAACCCTGCAATGGCAGAGGTAAATTATATGGGTGAACCTTATGGAAACACCTATAATTAATCATGGAGAAATCATCCAAATTTCTCATGGAAGGATCAACAAAAGCCTCAACAAGGCTTTAATAATGGTGGAAGAAACAAGCTAAGCAATAACAAGCCTATTCCATCATCTTCTCAGCAACAGACAAAGAATTCTGAGCAGAGCCCCTCTAATTTAGCAAATTTAGTCTCTGATCTGTCTAAGGCCACTTTAAGTTTCATGAGTGAAACAAGGTCCTCCATCAGAAATTTGGAGGCACAAGTGGGCCAGCTAAGTAAGAAAGTCATTGAAACTCCTCCCACTATTCTCCCAAGCAATACAGAAGAAAATCCAAAAGGAGAGTGCAAGGCTATTGATGTAATCAATATGGCCGAATGCACAAGGGAGGAGAAGGACAAAAATCCTAGTGAGGAAGACCTCATGGGACGTCTCTCAAATAAGAAGGAGTTCCCTATTGAGGACCTAAAAGAATCTGAGGCTCATATAGAGACCATAGAGATTCCATTAAATCTCCTTCTGCCATTCATGAGCTCTGAAGATTATTCTTCCTCTGAAGAGGATGAAGATGTAACTAGAGAGCAAGTTGCTGAATATCTAGGAGCCACCATGAAGCTGAATGCCAAGTTATTTGGTAATGAAACTTGGGAAGGTGAACCTCCCTTGCTCATTAGTGAACTTGATACATGGGTTTAGCAAACTCTACCTCAAAAGAAACAAGATCCTGGGAAATTCTTAATACCCTGTACCATAGGCACCATGACCTTTAACAAGGCTCTGTGTGATCTAGGGTCAGGCATAAACCTTATGCCACTCTCTGTAATGGAGAAACTGGGGATCATTGAGGTACAGCCTGCCTCATTCTCATTACAATTGGCAGACATGTCAGTAAGACAAGCTTATGGATTAGTAGAGGATGTGTTGGTAAAATTAAAGGCCTTTACATTCCTATTGATTTCATAATCTTAGACACTAGGAAGGAGGAGGATGAATGCATCATCCTTGGAAGACCTTTCCTAGCAACAGCAGAAGCTGTGATAGATGTTAACAGAGGAGAATTAGTCCTTCAATTGAATGGGGACTACCTTGTGTTTAAGGCACACGGCTATTCTTCTGTAACAAGGGAGAGTAAGCATGCAGAGCTTCTCTCAATACAGAGTCAAACAGAGCCCTCACAATCAAACTCTAAGTTTGGTGTTGGGAGGCCACAACCAAACTCTAAGTTTGGTGTTGGGACTATACAACATTGACCTGATCACCTGTGAGGCTCCATGAGAGCCCACTGTCAAGCTATTGACATTAAAGAAGCGCTTGTTGGGAGGCAACCCAATTTTTATTTATCTAATTTTATTTTTATTTATTTGTTATTTTGTATTTTAGTAGGTTCATGA
Organism: Arachis hypogaea; assembly: GCF_003086295.3. Classification (NCBI taxonomy): domain Eukaryota; kingdom Viridiplantae; phylum Streptophyta; class Magnoliopsida; order Fabales; family Fabaceae; genus Arachis; species Arachis hypogaea. The sequence continues at coordinate 64,538,105 of NC_092044.1, read as the reverse complement.
TCATGTGGAGTCACGAAAAAAATATTAAAATTAAAAACAGAATCAAAAACAGCAAAAGAAAAATCACACCCTGGAGGAAGGACTTACTGGCATTTAAACGCCAGTAAGGAGCATCTGGCTGGCGTTCAACGCCAGAACAGAGCATGGATCTCGCGCTGAAAGCCAGAAACAAGCAACAACCTGGCGTTTGAACACCAGGAATATGCCCTGAGGAAAGCTGGCGCTGAACGCCAGTAACAAGCATGGAACTGGCGTTCAACGCTAGAAACATGCTACACATGGGCGTTGAATGCCCAGAACGTGCACCACTTCGGCGTTTAAACGCCAGAATGGTATGCTAAGGCATTTTACATGCCTAATTGGTGCAGGGATGTAAATCCTTGACACCTCAGGATCTGTGGACCCCACAGGATCATCTCAGGATATATGGACCCCACAGGATCACCTCCTAACATATTCCCACCTTACCTCCTAATTAATCCTATAACACACTTTCCCAAAAACCCTTCACCAATCACCTCAATCTCTCTTCCCAATTACCCCATTCACCACTCACATCCATCCACTCTTCCCCATAAACCCCACTTACCTTCAAAATTCAAAAATCTTTCCCACCCAAACCCACCCTAAAATGGCCGAACCTACCCTCTCTCACTTCCCTATATAAACACCTCCATTCTCCTTAATTTTCACACAACATACACCTCTCTTCTCCTTCTTGGTCGAATACACCTCTCCCCCTCTCCTCCATATTTTCTTCTTTTTCTTCTTCTTTTCTTTCTTCTCTTGCTCGAGGGCGAGCAATATTTTAAGTTTGGTGTGGTAAAAGCATAAGCTTTTTGTTTTTCCATTACCATTGATGGCACCTAAGGCCGGAGAATCCTCTAGAAAAGGGAAAAGGAAGACAAAAGCTTCCACCTCCGAGTCATGGGAGATGGAAAGATTCATCTCCAAAGCCCATCAAGACCACTTCTATGATGTTATGGCCAAGAAGAAGGTGATCCCTGAGGTCCCTTTCAAGCTCAAGAAAAATGAGTATCCGGAGATCCGACATGAGATCCAAAGAAGAGGTTAGGAAGTTCTAACCAAGCCCATTCAACAAGTCAGAATCTTAATGGTTCAAGAGTTCTATGCCAATGCATGGATCACTAGGAACCATGATCAAAGTGTGAACCCAAGTCCAAAGAATTATCTTACAATGGTTTGGGGGAAATACTTAGATTTTAGTCCGAAAAATGTGAGGTTGGCGTTCAACTTACCAATGATTCAAGGAGATGCACGCCCCTACACTAGAAGGGTCAACTTTAATCAAAGGTTGAACCAAGTCCTTATGGACATATGTGTGGAAGGAGCTCAATGGAAAAGAGACTCCAAAGGTAAACCGGTTCAACTAAGAAGACTGGACCTCAAGCCTGTGGCTAGAGGATGGTTGGAGTTCATTCAACGCTCCATCATCCCCACTAGTAACCGATCTGAAGTTACTGTGGATCGGGCCATCATGATTCATACCATCATAATTGGAGAGGAAGTAGAAGTTCATGAAGTCATTTCCCATGAATTCTACAAAATAGCCGATAAGTCCTCTACTTTGGCAAGGCTAGCTTTTCCTCATCTTATTTGCCATCTATGTTACTCAGCTGGAGTTATCATAGAAGGAGACATCCTCATTGAGGAGGACAAGCCCATTACTAAGAAAAGGATGGAGCAAACAAGAGAGCCCACTCATGGAACCCAAGAGACGCATGAGGAAGCTCATCACCAAGAAATCCCGGAGATGCCTCAAGGGATGCACTTTCCTCTCAACAACTATTGGGAACAACTCAACACTTCCTTAGAAGATTTGAGTTACAATGTGGATCAATTAAGGGTGGAACATCAAGAGCACTCCATCATTCTCCATGAAATTAGAGAAGATCAAAGGGCAATGAGGGAGGAGCAACAAAGGCAAGGAAGGGACATAGAATAGCTTAAGGACATCATTGGTCCTTCAAGAAGAAGACGCCATTAAGATGGATTCATTCCTTGTTCTTTTTTTTTTTTTCTGTTTTTCGGTTTTTATGTTATATTTTTATCTATGTTTTGTGTCTCTACTTCATGATCATTAGTAGTTAGTAACTATGTCTTAAAGTTATAAATAAATTCCATGAATCCTTCACCTCTCTTAAAAGAAAAATGTTTCTAATTCAAAAGAACAAGAAGTACATAATTTTCGAATTTATCCTTGAATTTAGTTTAATTATATTGATGTGGTGACAATACTTTTTGTTTTCTAAATGAATGATTGAACAATGCATATTTTTTATCTTGTTGTTTATGAATGTTAAAATTGTTGGCTCTTGAAAGAATGATGAACAAAGAAAAATGTTATTGACAATCTGAAAAATCATGAAATTGATTCTTGAAGCAAGAAAAAGCAGTGAAAAAGCAAAAGCTTGCGACAAAAATGGCGAAAAAAATTTAGAAAGAAAAAGAAAAAGCAAGCAGAAAAAGCCAATATCCCTTAAAACCAAAAGGCAAGGGTAAAAAGGATCCAAGGCTTTGAGCATCAATGGATAGGAGGGCCCAAGGAAATAAAATCCAGGCCTAAACGGCTAAATCAAGCTGTCCCTAACCATGTGCTTGTGTCATGAAGGTTCAAGTGAAAAGCTTGAGACTGAGTGGTTAAAGTCATGATCCAAGGCAAAAAGAGTGTGCTTAAGAGCTCTGGAAACCTCTAACTGGGGACTCTAGCAAAGCTGAGTCACAATCTGAAATGGTTCACCCAATTATGTGTCTGTGGCATTTATGTATCCAGTGGTAATACTGGAAAACAAAGTGCTTAGGGCCACGGCCAAGACTCATAAAAGTAGTTGTGTTCAAGAATCAACATACTTAACTAGGAGAATCAATAACACTATCCGAAATTCTAAGTTCCTAGAGAAGCCAATCATTCTAAACTTCAAAGGAAAAAGTGAGATGCCAAAACTGTTCAGAAGCAAAAAGCTACAAGTCCCACTCATCTAATTAGAATTAATATTCATTGATATTTTGAGATTTATAGTATATTCTCTTCTTTTTATCCTATTTGATTTTCAATTGCTTGGGGACAAGCAACAATTTAAGTTTGGTGTTGTGATGAGCGGATAATTTATACGCTTTTTGGCATTGTTTTTAGGTAGTTTTTAGCATAATCTAGTTACTTTTAGGGATGTTTTCATTAGTTTTTATGCTAAATTCACATTTCTAGACTTTACTATGAGTTTGTGTGTTTTTGTGTGATTTCAGGTATTTTCTGGCTGAAATTGAGGGACCTGAGCAAAACTCTGATAGGAGGCTGACAAAGGACTGCTGATGCTGTTGGAATCTGACCTCCCTGCACTCGAAATGGATTTTCTGGAGCTACGAAACTCCAAATGGCGTGCTCTCAACGGCGTTGGAAAGTAGACATCCAGAGCTTTCCAGAAATATATAATATTCTATACTTTATTCGTGATTAGATGATGTAAATTGGCGCTCAACGCCAGTTCCATGCTACATTCTGGAGTCAAACGCCAGAAACACGTCACGAACCAGAGTTGAACGCCCAAAACATGTTACAACTTGGCGTTCAACTCCAAGAGAAGCTTCAGCTCGTGGATAGATCAAGCTCAGCCCAAGCACACACCAAGTGGGCCCCGGAAGTGGATTTATGCATCAATTACTTACCTTTGTAAACCCTAGTAGCTAGTTTAAGTATAAATAGAACTTTTTACCTTTGTATTATTCATCCTGGATCCTGAATTGTATTTTTTGATCCTGTGATCACGTTTGGGGGCTGGCCATTCGGCCATGCCTGGACCTTCATCACTTATGTATTTTCAACGGTGGAGTTTCTACACATCATAGATTAAGGGTGTGGAGCTCTGCTGTACCTCAAGTTTCAATGCAATTACTACTATTTTCAATTCAATTTCGCTTGTTCTTATTCTAAGATATTCGTTGCACTTCAACATGATGAATGTGATGATCCGTGACACTCATCATCATTCTTACCTATGAATGCATGACTGACAACCACTTCCGTTTTATCTTAGTCCGGGCGCATATCTCTTGGATTCCTTAATCAGAATCTTCGTGGTATAAGCTAGAATTGATGGTGGCATTCATGGGAATTCGGAAAGTCTAACCTTGTCTGTGGTATTCCTAGTAGGATTCTGGGATTGAATGACTGTGATGAGCTTCAAACTCCTAAAGGCTGGGCGTTAGTGACAGACGCAAAAGAATCACAGGATTCTATTCCAACCTGATTGAGAACCGACAGATGATTAGCCGTCCTGTGACAGAGCATTTGGACCATTTTCACTAAGAGGATGGGATGTAGCCATTGACAATGGTGATGCCCTACATACAGCTTGCCATGGAAAGGAGTAAGAAGGATTGGATGAAAGCAGTAGGAAAACAGAGATTCAACAGGGACAAGCATCTCCATACGCTTATCTGAAATTCCCACCATTAATTTGCATAAGTATTTCTATCCTATTTTATTTATCTTTTAATTATCTAATCCAATCACATTTGAATCAGCTTGACTGAGATCTACAAGATGACCATAGATTGCTTCATACCAACAATCTCCGTGGGATCGACCCTTACTCACGTAAGGTATTACTTGGACGACCTAGTGCACTTGCTGGTTAGTTGTGCGGAGTTGTGACTAAGTGTAATTCACGTGTGAGAGCTACAAAATTATTGGAGCCATTGTTAATGATCACAATTTTGTCCACCAGTTGTGTGAAGTTGTGAAGAATGTGTGTGAACCTTGGTATTGTGCACCAAGTTTTTTTTGGAGCCGTTGCCAAGAATTGTTCAAGCTGTGAAAAGTATGAGTCACAATTTTGCCTATCACAACTCCAATCTTTTTTTGAGATAAATTCCGAACCCGCTCTATGCCTATATTAACGAGCCTCCTGAGGAGTGATCTAGAGCCTTCTTTGACTCATATAACAAGCCTTCATAGAAGATGTGTAGCTATACCCACTCATTAAACATGTCAGGTGGGCACCTCCTTGTTAGATCCTTGTATCTTTCCCATGCTTCATAGAGGGTTTCACCATCTTGTTGCCTGAATGTTTGCATATCAGTTCTCAACCTATTGACTCTTTGAGGAGGGTAGAACCTTGCTAAGAACTTGTTTACCACATCTTCCCAAGTTGTGAGGCTTTCCTTAGGGAATGATTCCAGCCACTTTGCTGCCTTGTCCCTCAGGTAAAAGGGAAAGAGCAATAGCTTGTAGGCATTTGGTTGGACACCATTAGATTTCACTGTATCACATATTCTCAGAAAGGTGGTGAGATGTTGGTTGCGGTCTTCTTGGGCACTTCCTCCAAAAGAACAATTTTTTTGAAACAGAGTGATGAGTTGTGCCTTTAATTCAAAATTGTTGGCATGGATGGGTGGCTTTAGAATGCTACAACCACTATTCCCAGGGTTGGGATTAATGTAGGAGCCTAGCACTCTCCTCTCTTGTGGTGCATAATTACCAACAGCTTCTCCAGTATGGTTGTGAACCTCTCCTTCCATAGCAATGTCTAGATCCTCTTCTAGCTCTTCTTCTCTAACTACTCCCTTGCCTCTTGCTTCCCTCCTTAATCTAAGGAAGGTCCTCTCAGGTTCACTATCAAAAGAGGTTGAAGCCCTTCTCATGTTAAGGAAAATTTTGGTTAAAGCAATTAAACAAACAATTAGTAGGATTAGTGAGTTAGTTGAGCCGGAAAGTAAATGAACAAATGAAAATGACTGAAAATGTAAAAGAAATAACAGTAAACAACAAAATAAAAGAAAAAATAATGCTCAATCTAGTTATCTTCCAATTTAATCATTGTTAATACAAAATCAATCCCCGGCAACGGTGCCATAAACATGATGCACGAAAACTTGTCTCTCAACAAATTTCCACCGACAAGTGCACCGGATTTTTGTCAAGTAAAAACTCACAATAGAGTGAGGCCGAATTGCACAGGGATTGATTGGTTGATCAACTTTAATTGGAGGGGTGTTCTAGTTGAACTAAGCAGATTTGAATTTGGAAGTGTAGAAAATTAAATGGTAGGAAAAGTAAATTGCATGGAATTATAAATGAGTAAAAGTAAATATCAGGAAATTAAAGTGCAGGGTCTTAAATTGCAGGAAAATAAATGGGAATGGGGTCATTAAGCATGAAAGTAAACAACAGAAAATAAAGAGAATGGGTAGATTAGAGATGGAGAGTTCATTGGGCTTAGGAGATGTTGCATTCTCCGAATCAATTTCATTCTCATCTCTTCCTCAATCAATGCATTCATTGATCTCCTTGGCAATCTTAAGTGATAAGATTCCAATTCCTTGGCAAACCAATCTCTCTAAGCTTGAACAATTGCCCAATTCCTTGATTTAATTGCTCATGGGAAGAGATGAAGTATGGTCACTGATTATACCACATGTATTTCCAGATCAAAGTGTTGGTAGGATTATATGTTACTATATCCATCCAAACCCCAATCCGGTCCAACATGAGAAAGCATTTCTAGCATGATCTCCTCATTTCTCTTCCAAGGCTCAAAGGAGATCCAATTATGAATAGCTTCTTTTCCATGACAACTACCCAATTGAATGAAGATCGAAAGCTTTCTAGCAAAATCAAGAGAAAAGAAAAAAGAAGAAGAAGAAGAAAAACTATTATTGATCCATTGAATTACAATAGAGCTCCCTAACCCAATGAAAGGGGTTTAGTTGTTCATAGCTCTAGAAATGGAAAGTGAAATTGAAAAGTGCATTGCAACAAAACTAAAATTGAAGAGAAAGTAAATTGGGCACAGTTACAGTACTCAATGTGTAAGCCCCCTAATAAACCCATATTTTATGATATATTCTGTACTTAATTTGAGTGATTTATTCAATCCTTCACCCACTTATTCATGTAAATTGCATGGTTTTACTTTCCCTTCCTTATTATGTGATAATTGTGAAAAACATGTTTCCTATGCTTTGAAATTAATTATTTTAATTACCCTTTATTATCATTCGATGCCGTGATTGGTGTGTTGAGTTGTTCTAGATCTCCTAAGGCAGGAATGGTTTAAAGGATGGAAAAGAAACATACAAAAATGGAAGAAAAGCATAAAACGGAGTTTGTGAAGAAACTGGCAGCGACGCGACCGCATGGACGACGCGGCCGCATGCCAAGCGCGAAGAAGCAGCGACGCGGCCGCATGACTGACGCGACCGCGTGCCTAAAGAAGTACACCTATGACGCGGCCGCATGACTGACGCGACCGCGCGACAAGGAAAACTCCAATTGACGCGACCGCGTGACCCACGCGGACGCGTGACAGAGGCCACACACCAGAAATTGCAGAAAACGCTCATAGCGAATTCTGAAGCCCTTTTTGGCCCAAATCCAAGTCCAGAAGGCATAGACCAAAGGTTATGAAGTGGGGGGATGTATCCATTCAAAGGGGAGTCTCCAATTTTTAGTCACTTTTCCATGATTTAGATTTAGTTTTGGAGAGAGGTTCTCTCCTCTCTCTCTTTGGATTAGGATTTAGGATTTTTCTTAGGTTTTAGGAGTGACTCTCAATCCCAGGTTCAATGTTCTTTTACTTTATATTTATCTCTTATTTTCAGATACTTTAATGCTTATATTAGTTATGTTGCCTATTTGGCTTATGCTACATTCATGTTATGATTTTCTTTGAATTAATATTATTTGAGGTATTTCAGTTATTATTGCTTTCTTTTATTTACATGATTATTGCTTCCCATCTGAAGGCATTTTTATTCCAGTAGATTTACTTTTCCCCTTTTGGTCTTGGTTAAGAAATCAGTAACTCAGGAGTTGTCCAATTCAACATAATTGACAATTGTTATCTTTGCTAATTGAATTGAACTTCAATAATCCCAATCTTTTCCTAGAAAATAAATAGGATTCGAAGATCAGACTAATTAATCCCTTGACCTTCCCTTGCCTTAGTAAGGGTTAACAAAGTGGAATTAAGATTCAATTTTCATTATCATTGATAAGGATAACTAAGACTGGATTTCCAATTTCTCATACCTTGCCAAAAGTTTGTTTTACTGTCATTAATTTATTTTAATTACCATTTAAATTACTCGCCATTAAATTACTTGTTCCTCATTCTTGAAACCCCAAATTTACAATCTCCATAACCAATAATAAGTCATACCTCCCTGCAATTCCTTGAGAAGACGACCCGAGGTTTAAATACTCGGTTATCAATTTTATTGGGTTTGCTTAAGTGACAAACAAAACTTTTGTACGAAGGGATTTCTGTTGGTTTAGAAACTATATCTACAACGCGACTATTTTTATAAAATTCTTTACTAGCAAAAATCCTAACGTCACCCCCCTTTTTAACTTAAACTCTACTCTATTTATACAATTTCTTCCTTTAATCTTCAAGTACTTGGACTGGGAGCTTTTGGCCTTTGCTGAAGCTAGTTGGAAGTGCCCTTTTGTGGCTTTGATGGAGACATTTGGGAGTTAACGTTCATACTCTGCATGGGTGCTTTTTGTATTGAAGTTTGATTGGCATTGGAGTCCACGTTGGAGTTCAACGTTTGAGTTCAAACGTTGGGTCAAACTTTTCCCAACAGGACTGGGATGTTGGCCCAAAGGTTTAACCCAACGTTGGACCCAACGTTAAACCACCAACATTTTCCAATCCACGCGTACGCGTGACCTACGCTTGCACGCTGATTGGCTAAGAATCTTCATCCACCCGTACGCGTGACCCACGCGTATGCATAGATGCGCATTTTTCCAATCTCCAAACTTCATTTTTATCGCGTACGTTGGAGGTAACGTGGACCCCCAACATTCCCTCCAACGTTGGCACTCCTTCACCCTTAACGTTGCACACCATAGTTGTAGTTGGAGGTCCAACTATAGCTCCAACTATGGCCCCTTTTGATGAGTAGTTGAAGTTATAGTTGGAGGTCCAACTATAGCTCCAACTATGGTCCCTTTTAATGAGTAGTTGGAGTTATAGTTGGAGGTCCAACTATAACTCCAACTATGGCCTTCTTCATGCAACGTTTGGGGTGAAGTTTCAGGTCCAACTTTGGACTCAAATGTTGCCTTCTTTTGTAGTTGGAGTTATAGTTGGAGGTCCAACTATAACTCAAACTATGCACCTTTCTTGGCCAACGTTTGAGGCATAGTTGAAGCTCCAACTTTGGCTCCTACTATGCACCTCTTGAGTATAACGTTTGCGGCAACGTTGGAGCACCAACTTTGGCTCCAACATTGCTTTCCTTTGCTTCCTTCCATGGTATTTTTGTTGCTTCTTTGCTTTCGCTTTCTTAGCTTCCTTTCCACCTATCATCAACCAAACATTTGCATCAAAGTTTGCTATAATTCACAAGATCTTTGCATCATTAAATAATAAAACAAAAGTTGCATAAAATCTTATGAAAAGCACATAAATAACCAAGTTTGCATGAATCAAGGTGTGCATGAAATCCTTATCCAAATACATCCTTATAACTCAAGAAAGTGCATAAAACCTAATGAAAATAAAAGAAAAAGGCTAGTGAAACTAGCCTAAGATGCCTTGGCATCACTGTGGCATTTTGAGTAGGATCACCAAGGGAATAAACTGCTAGAGCTTCACCCCGTTCAGATTGGATGACCGCTGTCCCGGTGTTTGATCTGAAGCAGGGGAGATCAATGACAGCTGACCCAGCATTAATCATATACAGCCTTCCATGGAATGAATCAATTGGAAGTTGGAGTAGATATTGAGAAAAGTTGATCCAGAAGGAAGAAGCGTCTCCGAAGCCTCAACCGTTCTCATACCATTGATTTTATACCTATCTAGTAACGTTTTATTTATATATCTGTTTTATGCATTTTCTCGTGACAACTATATTTTCTATCCACCTGATTAAGATCTACAAGGTAACCATTGCTTGCTCAAACCAACAATTTCCGCGGGATCTACCCTCACTCACTTGAGGTATTACTTGGACGACCCGATATACTTGCCGGTCAATCGGTGCAAAACGTGCGGAGTCAGTTTCATACACCAAGTTTTTGGCGCCGTTGCCGGGGATTGTTCGGATTTGACAAACTACCGGATTATCTTGTTTCTTAGATTAGGTACTTTTTATTTTTGTTTGTGTCTTTTGTTTTCTTTTTCATAAACTTTTTCAAAAACTTTTTCAAAATCCATCTTTTCTTTGTCTTTTATTTGAGTCTAGTGTCAAGTTTTCAGTTTGCTGTTCTTTGTGTGTTCTTTATTTTTTTTTAAATTTTCGAATTTGTTCTTGAGTGTTTTTCATGGTATTCAAGTTGTTCTTGTTTCCTTTCTTGTTTTGATCTAAAAAATTTTAAGTTTGGTGTCTTTTGGTGTTTTTCTTTGCAAATTTCGAAAAATTAGTGTCCTGGCTTTTGAAATTTTAAGTTTGATGTCTTTTTGTATTTTTCTTTTCTTAAATTTTCGAAAAAGTGTTCTTGAGTATTCTTCATTGTGCTCAAATTATTCTTGGTGTTTTTCTTTGTTTGATCTTAAAATTTTTAAGTTTGGTGTCCTTTTTGTGTTTTTCCTTCAAAAATTTCGAAAATCATAACCTTTGATTTCAAAAATTTTTAAGTTTGGTGTTTCCTTGTTAAGTAAAGTTTAATTTTTAAATTTTAAATCCTATCTTTCAAATCTTTTTCAAATCCTTATCACATCTTATCTTTTTCAAAGTCTATTCAAATCTTTATCTTATCTTTTTATCTTTCTTTGAATTTCAAAAAGATCATATCTTATCTTAATTTAAATTCAAATTTTAAAATTCAAAATTCAAAATCTTTATCTTATCTTAAATCAATTTCTAATTTTAAAATCAAATCTTTTTCAAAATTGAAATTAAAAAAATTTTCAAAATCAAATCTTTTCAAATCTTATATTTTTAGATTATTGATCTTTAAAATTTCAATTTTGAATTTTAAATCTTTAAATTTAATTTTCAATATCTCAAATTTAAATTTCAAATCTTTTAAATTTTAAATTTCAAATCTTTAAATCTTAAATTTCAAAATTTCAAATTTAAATTTCCAATCTTTTAAATTTTAAATTTTTAAATCTTATCCTATCTAGTTTGACTCTTTCTTTTAAATTTTAAATTTCAAATCTTTTCTTTCTTTTCAAATTCAAATTTCAAATCTTTTTGTTTGACTTTCTCTTTATGAATTTTAAAATTTTCAAAATCAAATCTGTTATCTTTCCTTTCAAATCTTGTTAGTTAATTCTTTGTCTTTCTTTCTGAATTTAAAAATTTTTAAATCCCTTTTTTTCTAATTTTTTATTTTATTTTCGAAATTTTTATTTTATTTTTCCATTTTTATTTATTATTTTCGAATTTGAAAAAAAAATTAAATTGTTAAATTCATTTTCCCTCTTTAATTTTTGAATTCTCCCTCTTTATTCTCTTCTATTTGTTTTGGATATCTCACTGGGAGCTCCCTATACTGTGACATAGAGACTCCCATTTTTCTTTGTCTCTTATTTATGTATGCAGAAACACTGAAGTCACTATGGATCCAAGGGGGAATACACGAACCGGGAGGCCTCTGGGCTCTTATACATTGGACACTCCTGTTGATTTTAAGGTCAACATAGACCAGGTCCTACAATTATGGCAAAAGTGCCAATTTCATGGACATCCACAGGAAGACCCCAGTAAGTTCATCTCTGACTTCCTACAGTTCTGTGATACTGTAGAGGCCAATGGAGTAGACCCTGAAGTCCCCAGACTAAAACTCTTCCCATTTGCTCTGAATGATCAAGCAAATGAATGGTGGCATATTGAACTTAGAGGAAGTGTGAACACTTGGGATGGGGTTGTTAACAATTTCCTAAACAGGTTCTCTCCATCACAGAGATTAACTAAGCTAGTGACCAATATTCAGACCTTCAGGCAAAAGGAGAGCAAGTCTCTCCATGATGCTTGGGAGAGGTACAAGCTAATGTTCAGGAATTGCCCTCCCCATATATTCTCAGGATGGGAGCAAGATAATCATCTTCTTTGAAGCCATCTCTGAGATAGCCAGGAAGATAATAGATCACTTTACAAGTGGTTTTCTGTACTTTATAGAGACGCATGAAGAGGCAGATGAGCTCATTGAGATAGCTGCCAATAACCAGCACTTATACTCCTGTGAGGAGACCCCAGTTAGGACAGAAGTTCTAGACATTGAGACTGTAGCCATACCCCTACTGAGATTTATAATGCTCCTAGTGATATGAGTGGTAACTACCCTCAAGGAGACACTCACATCCACAACTAGTGGACACCTAAGCAGGTCAATATTCCTCTTATTGATTTTTTTGAGGAGGTACATCCCTATAGGGCCTTCACAGAAAGACTGATGCTCTCTGGGAAGGAGACCTTAAAAGAAGGTATAACAGTAGTCTTCACCAAGGAGGCCGAACCTCAAGAGCTTTCTATTGAGGGACTTGAGGCAATTAAGGACCAGGAGGATCCTGAGAATGCCATTAAGCATGCCCCTACAGAAGAGAAGGAACCTCAAGTTCATTCTTCTTTGGGCATGTAAGAGGAGCCTGTGATTACCATAGAGTACGGCCTTACAGAGGTAAAAGAGTCTCAAGAGCTACCTTTCTTAGGCATGTAAATAGAACCGAAAGATGAGCAACTGGTTCATTTTCTAGCATCACTCAAGAAGCTACAAGTCAATATATTTTTGCAGGGGTATTGGAAAAGAAGACCCCTTATACAGGTTGTCTAAAAGGCATTTTTTTAAAAGAAGGACCTAAGGAGAGATGAGACTATGGTACTGACCAGAGAGTACAGTGCTTTAGTCCAGAATGAACTACCACAGAAGATACAAGACATAGGGAGCTTTCAGCTCTTATGTCCTATTGGAAAGATCACTTTTGACAAGGCCCTGTATGATCTTGGCTAAAGTTTGAATCTGATACCTTCATCTGTGATGAAGAAGCTGGGAATCCAGGAGGCACAAGCAACAAGGATTACCGTACAAATGAATGACCAGTCTTTGAGGCAAGCATACGAGCCAGAGGAGAACTGATACAAAAATTGTTATCGGTCTAGATTTTTCTTCTTAAAGAAAGGAATTACTTCGTTGTAAGCATAGCTCCAAACCAACAAACAACTCTCACATCAAATTAAATTTTGAGTTTTGTCACATGTACAAACCCCAAATAAGAATTAACCAGAGTATTTGGACTCCGGGTCATCTCACGAGGATTGCAATGAAGTGTATGCTTATTGGCCATGAGGTATGTTTTGGGGTTTTTGGAATAAGAGACATGAAAAGTAAATGATAAGGAAATTCAAATAACAAAAAGGCCTTGGCAAGGGTTGGTGGTCAAGGATCTTTATCCTTATCACTAACCACAACATGAGAATTGGCAAGGATCAACCCCATTAAGTCATCCTTTAAATGGTAAAGGAAAGTCAAATGATCTATCTCAATCCAAGTCCATAAGTCCTAGTTCTCCACCAATTCAATTAGTGTGATCTAAGGTCAATGGATCCCAATCATCAATCACTTGGACATTAGCAACTCAAGAGTTCCTAAGTTTCCTTCCCAAGCCAAGAGTATAAAATTCTACTCTAAAGCCCAACCAAGCATTTTGTCAAACACTTGGTAGGTACAAAAGGAAAGCATAGTAAAAGTGCAAGAAATATAAATCTACCAACTACCAATTGCAAGGAAAGATAAAATCACAACTCAAATCAACAATAAAAGAACATCAAACATTAAATTGCATTAAAAATAAACCAAATCCATCATGAGTGCATGATTACAAAAGAGAGCAAAGAGGAAATTAACACTACAAACCATGAGAATGAAATAGTAGAAGCAAGAAATCATAAAGGAAATGAGATGGAAACATGAAATTGGACCTAGATCTAGAAGAGATTAACCTAACCTAACCTAATTCTAGAGAGAAGAGGGAGATTCTCTCTCTAGAAACTAACCTACATGATGCTAAAACTACAAACAATTGCTCCCCATTTGCTTGGGCTTCAATTCTGCATGAAATACACTCAGAAACAGGTTGGAATTGGGCCTGGGCTGCTCAGAAATCGCCCCCAGCGTTTTGCCTTTAAGTGAGTCACGTGCGAGTATCGCCGCGTACGCGCCATGTGCACATGCGCGTCGATTGGCTATTTCTTCATCCGCACAGACGCGTCATGTACGCGTGCGCGTCTCTATACGAAATCACTTTTGCGCGTGCACGCCTTGTACGACTATGCGCCCATCGATGCATTCTCCACTTTACATGCTTTTCTCCTTATTTCTTCCATCCGATACTTGCCATATGAACCTGAAATCTCTCAACAAACACATCAAGGCATCGAATGGAATTAAAGTGAGTTAAAATCACCAATTTAAGGACTTAAAAAGCGTGTTTTTAGACTTAAGCACAATTCAAGGGAGAATTACAAAACCATGCTATTTTATTGAATAAATGTGGAAAAAGGTAAATAAATCCCCTCAAATAAGCATAAGATAAACCATGAAATCGGGGTTTATCAAATTTCCCCACACTTTAACTAAGCATGTCCTCATGCTAAAATCAAGAAAGAAGCAAAAGGGTATCAACATTTATTCAATGCAAACTAACTAAATGCAACCTATTTATATGCAATCTATCTATATGAATGCATCCACTTGGTCAAAACAAGTCAATTTCCAAGAATACATATACAAGCACAAAGGCTAAGGCAATAGCAATCAAATCAACCCACAATTGAATTGAATCATTGAAAGATTTTACAAACAAACTTGCAAGAAAAGATGATCGTGGGTGGAGACATGTAATTGAGCGATCGAACCCTCACCGGATGTGTATCCGCTCTAAGCACTTAAGTGTATGGGGTTGATTCACTCAATTCTCCCCTAATCATGCTTTCCAAGATTTATTTTTCATCTAACAATCAACAATTACTTTATGCATGCATACAAATATCATGAGGGCTTTCCATAGGTTGTAATGGGGCTAGGGTCAAGGTAGGATGCATATGGTCATGTGGACTAGAATTTGAATCTTTGATTAACCTAAGCTTCCCACCTAACCTATGACAACCTATAGAATTCTAAACAAACCTAACTTCCCATTCTTCACTTTTTCACACACTCATGCATTCTCTTTTGATTACCACACATATGCATTGATTTTTATTGAACTTCACCTTAGGGCATTTTGTCTCCTTTTTATTGCTTTTCTTTTTTTTCTTTCTTTTTTTATATATTTTCTTTTTGTATTTTATTTTTTTTTTCTTTTCAAACTAAAATATATACAAGAACATCAATGCATATGGTTTACACACAATTAATACATGAGTATATACCCAATTCCCAAGATTCTCAACATAAATACAAAAACACACTTTTATCTTTACCCAATGTTCCCAACTCTTCCAAAATCAAATAATGAACACTCTCACTAGTCTAAGCTAATCAAAGATCTAAAGTAAGGACGTTTATTGTTTTTCACTTAGGCTTGTAATGTGCTACAATTAAGAATAAATGGGTTAAGCATAGGCTCAAAATTGGCTAACAATGGAAGATAAAAGGTAGGCTATTTGGGTAAGTGAGCTATTTGAACAATGGCCTCAATCATATAAATGCATGTATACACAAAATAATGGACATAAAGAATCAAATAGACCAAAGATTACAATTATAGGAAGAGAATAATGCACACAAGAATGAAAGTAAGTGGTTATATATGATGTAACCACACAATTAGGCTCAAATCTCACATGGTTGTGTTCTTAGCTCAAAAATCATGTTCCACAAGGTATATAATTCAAGCAAGTTCTAAAAAAAAATTTTCAACCAATTGGGGTGGTGCGCTAGAAATGAATTTCTTGAAAATTTTCAACACATTGACTAAGCTTATTCTAATGCAATGTTGTGATTTAGAAAGTTTTTGAAAAATTTTCCTAGGTTACCCTCTTTTTCAATCAAAACACCATTCTTATATAAAAAGGGTCAACTAAGTTTTATCAATCCAAAATATTTTTTTTTCTAATCACAATCAAAGCCAAAATGAAAAATATATATATATGGATAATAAAAGTAAATAAAAGTGTGCATCAACCAAGATAAGGGTATCCACAATAGCAACTATGTACAATAATCCCAAAATGATCTAAAAGATAAAGTGCAAAATAAAACAAAGTAGCAGAAACTAAAGATAGATGTCTAAAAGTTCACCACATAAATGCAAACACCGGTCATGAACGATGACCTCTCCGCACTTTAGAATCAAGCATCGTCCTCGATGCTACTGCTGAAGCTCGGGATGGGGGTCAACAGTTATGCCGGGCTGTGGCTCTAGCTGTGGTATCTCTGTGGTGACCTGTGTCTCTGGGGGTGCCTCCTGCTGAGTTGGCTCCTCACCATGCTCCTCCTCCTGGTCCTGCTCGTCGGAGACGGGAGAGTCTGGGAGCAGAGGTAGCTCAATGCCCTGTGATAGAAATACCTGGTCTATGCGATCGAGACGTCACATGATACGACGCTCGCTGCGCTCCATGAAGCAAAATAATTGCTGCACCAACAGGTATGTCGACTCAGGTGCTGGCGGTGGTGGCAAGGGTGCTACTGCTACTGCTGAGGAAGAGGGTCCTGCTGCTGCTGTGGAGGGCGAATGTCTAGCTGCCTCAACTGCCGCTCTAGCTCGAGAACGGTGTCTGGCCGGGGGCTTCTCGTGCACCCATCCAACCCATGGAATAGTAACCTCCTTGTCATCGTCATCTGGGAGTGGTGGTGTCACATCATCATCCTCCCATGGGACATCGGCTAGCTTAATCATGTTGGTGACCAGTGTAGGAAACAGTAATAGGCCACGAATATGCGCTCGCCACATGCTATGCCTGATCAACCGGGAAAATTATACCTCTTTTCCCTCTATGACACAGCCAATCAAAACCAACATATCCATTGGGATCTCAGAAAAATGAGTAGTGGGCAAGACATAGTGGGCTAATATCTGCTGCCAAGTCTTAGCCTCTCTAGTCAGATGGGCGAATAGCATCCCTTTGGGCTTCTTGTTGCCTGAATCCATCACCCAAGGGGCGTCTGGTGTGGAAATCACGTGCTTCAGCACCTCATAGTCAAACGTCATACAGTGGATGGCTATCTCTGCCTGCTGGTGGGCACATGTGTCAGCAGTGCAAGATCTGCAGAGCAGTGCATCTCCAATGGCAGCCTCAGTAATCATAATCTCCTTTACCCCGTAAGTGCATTGAATCCAGATTTGTGCGGAAGAAGTTACAGTAAAACTTCTTGACCCACGAGATGTTTATTTTTCCCAGATCTCTATCCACAAAGCCCAAACCCAACTCTAGAATGCAGCTGTTGGTGGTCGTCTCACATCATTGGGGAGGACTAGTTTCTTTTCAATGTTTAAGTTCTTCTTCCGATAATTGGGGAAGCAAAGCTCACAGTAAAGGTTGAGAAATTTGATAGGGTCATTGGATGGTAGAAGCTGATTTTTTTATCCACTTTATTCAAGGGATTCTTAACATAGTTCGCATAAGGTGAAGGGGTGGAGGCTTTAGAGCGCTTCCTCTTCTTTGAGGTGGTAGCTATGGCTTTCTCTTTTTCGGACATCCTGAAAAAACAGATGTTGTATGATATAAGCAGCTAGCCAAGTAGATGTAAAACACTCAAGATAAGACATATTCATAAAGTGAGTGAAGAAAAGAGAGTTCTTGGCATGCAAGTAACAAGATTCAGAATTCAAACCAAGTCACAAACCAAGAATCTGAACCACAATTACACATTACTTGTTCATTAAGCCTAAGAAACGCCATATCTAAAAGAATGATCAAAAGAGTTAAGTTAAAAACCAAAAGGGAAGTTAGTTGGTTAAACATGTTAAAGTTAGAAATCAGTTTAAAAATCAGTGATATGGTGATTACCGGCTCAATTCAAAAGGAATATACAAAAATTGTTGTCGGTCTAGATTTTTCTTCTTAAAGAAAGGAATTACTTCGTTGTAAGCATAGCTCCAAACCAACAAACAACTCTCACATCAAATTAAATTTTGAGTTTTGTCACATGTACAAACCCCAAATAAGAATTAACCAGAGTATTTGGACTCCGGGTCGTCTCACGAGGATTGCAATGAAGTGTATGTTTATTGGCCATGAGGTATGTTTTTGGGGTTTTTGGAATAAGAGACATGAAAAGTAAATGATAAGGAAATTCAAATAACAAAAAGGCCTTGGCAATGGTTGGTGGTCAAGGATCTTTATCCTTATCACTAACCACAACATGAGAATTGGCAAGGATCAACCCCATTAAGTCATCCTCTAAATGATAAAGGAAAGTCAAATGAGCTATGTCAATCCAAGTCCATAAGTCCTAGTTCTCCACCAATTCAATTTGTGAGATCTAAGGTCAATGGCTCCTAATCATCAATCACTTGGACATTAGCAACTCAAGAGTTCCTAAGTTACCTTCCCAAGCCAAGAGTATAAAATTCTACTCTAAAGCCCAACCAAGCATTTTGTCAAACACTTGGTAGGTACAAAAGGAAAGCATAGTAAAAGTGCAAGAAATATAAATCTACCAACTACCAATTGCAAGGAAAGATAAAATCACAACTCAAATCAACAATAAAAGAACATCAAACATTAAATTGCATTAAAAAAAAAAACCAAATCCATCATGAGTACATGATTACAAAAGAGAGCAAGGAGGAAAATTAACACTACAAACCATGAGAATTAAATAGTAGAAGCAAGAAATCATAAAGGAAATGAGATGGAAACATGAAATTGGACCTAGATCTAGAAGAGATTAACCTAACCTAACCTAATTCTAGAGAGAAGAGGGACTTCTCTCTCTAGAAGCTAACCTACATGATGCTAAAACTACAAACAATTGCTCCCCATTTGCTTGGGCTTCAATACTGCATGAAATACACTCAGAAACAGGTTGGAATTGGGCCTGGACTGCTCAGAAATCGTCCCCAGTGTTTTGCCTTTAAGTGAGTCACGTGTGAGTATCGGCACGTACGCGCCATGTGCGCGTGCACGTCGATTGGCTATTTCTTCATCCGCGCGGACGCGTCATGTACGCGTGCGCATCTCTATGCAAAATCATATTTGTGCGTGCGCGCCTTGTACGCGTGCGCGCCCATCGATGAATTCCCAATTCTTGTTTCCTCATGCATTCTCCAATTTGCATGCTTTTCTCCTCATTTCTTCCATCCGATACTTGCTTTATGAACCTGAAATTACTCAACCAACACATCAAGGCATCGAATGGAACTAAAGTGAGTTAAAATCACCAATTTAAGGGCTTAAAAAGCATATTGTTACACTTAAGCACAATTCAAGGGAGAATTATAAAACCATGCTATTTTATTGAATAAATATGGGAAAAGGTAAATAAATCACCTCAAATAAGCATAAGATAAATCACGAAATTGAGGTTTATCAAGAACGTACTGGTAAAGGTTGGAGATCTCCTCTTCTCTGCAGACTTTGACATGGGAAAGGATGCGAATGACTCCATCTTTCTCGGGAACCTCACTCTTGGCCACAAAAAGAGCCCTGATAGATGTTGAACAAGGAGAGAAGGAACTGAGGTTGCATGAGGACTGGATGGTGTTCAAGGTTCTTTACCCTCCATTACCTTCTGTCAAGGGAGGCACTTGCATAAATGATTCAGCATTCTAGCCTCCTCCCTTTGATGGAACCAATTTAACCCCCTACCATCAAACGTAAGTTTGGTGTCGGGTGTGCACTATTAACCAAGGAAGAAGGTCCTAAGAGAAAGATTCCTAGGGGATGGAGGACCAAAAAGATCCCTACTAAAGGCTTCTCACCATGGAAGATGGTAGTATTCACTTATCTCATCATAGTATTCACCAAGGGAGAGGGAAATGGCACAAAGAAACACTAACATATTACTGCAAGCCCAACCCTGCCTCATGCAGTGAAAAAGATCTCGTCTCTTGAGCGTATTAAGCTAATCCATGAGAGCACAGAAAGGACGCTCCCAGTAACGAGTAAGAATTTAATCCTCTATGACTACCTTCCTCCTTGAAAGGAGCTGTCCGTCAAGCTAATGACAGTAAAAAAGTGCTTGTTGGGAGGCAACCCAACCATGAGTAGAGTACTTTTATTTTTCTTTTGTTTATTTTTATTTGAGTTCATTTCAGTTTAATTCATTTAGTTTTCCCTAGCTTTTTAATGTTTGTGATTATGTGCAGTAGTTAGAAGAGAGACAGAGACATTCAGAGATGGAAACAGAACACCCTTGAGAAGACCCTTTACTGGTGTTGAACACTAGACAAGGAGGCAAGGGGGCGTTCAACGCCCCCAATGGGTGAGGAAGCTGGCATTGAACGCCAAGGGAGGAGCCCCTAGAGGGTGTTCAACGCCTACAATGGAGCAAGAAGCTGGCAATCAACACCAGCCAGGGAGCAAAGACCTGGCGTTGAATGCTAGAAAGGGAGACCCTCAAGGGCATTAAATGCCCTATATGGAGTAGGAAGCTGGTGTTGAACGCCAGCCAGGGAGGAGAGGCTGGGCATTCAACACCCACAAGGGGGCAGGGAATTCGAATTCCCTAACCACTCAGGATCAGTAGGTCCCACAGATTCTACACCTACCCACTTATCATTCACCCCTTTCCTTCCCTCCATCTGTCTCTACCTCTTTCTTCTTTCTCTACTCCCTTCTTCCCTATTGTCCATAATTTCTCGAGGACGAGCAAAACTCTTAAGTTTGGTGTTGCAAAAGCTTTTCTTTTTGACTTCTACCACTCCTAAGTATGGCATCGAAGACTAGTGAAACCTCAAGGAACAGGAAGGGAAAGGCACTTTCCTCTGCTTCCCTCACCTCATATGTTACTTATGCAGTTCAGATGGAATGATCATAGAAGGAGACATCCCATTAAAGGGGACAAGCCCATCACCAAAAGAAGGATAGAGCATGTTAGAGAGCCGACACATGAACCACAGCAAAAGCATGTGGAGCTGCCTCAACAAGAAATCCCTGAGATGCCTTAAGGGATGCATTTCCCTCCTCAAGGTTATTAGGACCAATTGCATACTTCTCTAGGAGGATTGAGCTCCAACATGGATCAGCTGAGGATGGGACACCTAGAGCATTCCACCATCCTCTATGAGATAAGAGAAGATCAAAGAGCCATGAGGGAAGAACAACAGAGACAGGGGCATGACATAGAAGACATCAAGCACTCAATTGGATTCCAAAGAGGAAGCAGCAGCCGCCGTAACTAAGGTGGACCCATTCTCTTAATCCCCTGTTGTCTATGTTATTTTTTCTATTTTCCATTTATTTTATTTTATTGTTTATTCCTAATACATGATCATCTTTATTTTATTTCTTAAAGCTATTAAATATTCCATGCATCTCTCACCTTGCTTAAAAGAAAAATTTTATTTAAAAATAAAAAGTAAGATGCATGAATTTCGAGTTATATATTAAGAATAGTTCAATTATTTGATGTGGTGGCATTGCTTTTATTTTCTAAATGCATGAATGAACAGTGAATATTTGATGTTGGAGTCAAGAATGTTGGCTCTTAAAAGAATGATGGAAAAGGAGAAGTATTATCAGTGATCTGAAAATTCCAAAAAATATTGATTCTTGAAGCAAGAAAAAGAAGAAAAATGCAAAAAGTAATAAAAGAAAAAAATATGTACATGCGAAAAAAAAGCAAGCAAAAAAAGAAAGAAAAAGAAAAAGTCAATAGCTCTTTAAACCAAAAGGCAAGAGCAAGGATCCAAGGCTTTGAGCATCAATGGTTAGGAAGGCCTAAAAGAAACAAAATCTTAGCCTAAACAGTTCAAATGAGCTACTTCCCTAACTATATGCTTGTGGTGTGAAGGTGTCAAGTGAAAAGCTTGAGACTAAGCAGTTAAAGTCATGATCCAAAGCAAAAAGAGTGTGCTTAAGAACTCTGAATACCACTCGCTGGGGATTCTAGCAAAGCTGAATCACAATCCGAAAGGGTTCACCCAGTTAAGTGTCTATGACATTTATGTATCTGGTGGTAATACTGGAAAACAAAGCCCTTAGGGTCATGGCCAAGACTCTAAAGAAGCTGTGCTCAAGAATAAAAAAGAACTAAACTAGAAGAGTCAATAATATCATCTGGATTCTGAGTTCCTAAAGATGCCAATTATTCTGAGCTTCAAAGGAAAGCGAGATGCCAAAACTATTCAGAAGCAAAAAGCTACTAGTCCCGCTTATCTAATTGAAACTGAGCTTCATTGAGAACTCTGAGATTTATTATATCCTTCTCTTCTTTCTAATCCTACTTTGTTTTTGGTTGCTTGGGGACAAGCAACAGTTTAAGTTTGGTTGCTTTTTGGCATCCTTTTCATATAGTTTTGTTATGTTTTGTTTAAGTTTTATTATGTTTTCATAGGTTTTAATGCAAAATTCACATTTCTGGATTCTACTTTGATTTTGTGTGTTTTATGATGATTTCAGGTATTTTCTGGCTGAAATTGAGGAGCTTTGGAAAATGTTTGATTCGGAGACAGAGAAGGAACTGCAGATGTTGTTAGGATCTAACCTACGTGCACTCGATGGAGCTTTTCTGGAGCTACAAAAGTCTAAATTGCACGCTTTTAACGGCTATAGAAAGCTAACATCTAGGGATTTCCAAAAATATATAATATTCCATACTTTTCTCTGAAAATAAAGGTCCTAAACTGGCATTCAATGCCAGTACTCCACCCTCTTCCTGGCATTGGACTCCCAAAAGGGAGCAGCTGGTGTCCAATGCCCAAACAAGAGCCCAAAGCTGGCGTTCCACGCCCAAGAAGGATCCTAGGACATGGAGACACCCTTAGCTCAGCCCAAACACTCACCAAGTAGGTCCGGAAACTAGATTTTCTCACTACATGACTAGTTTATCTTATTTCTATAATTCTTAGTTAGCAAATTAGTATTTATAGGAGAAGATCACCCTTGATTAGGGTATCCACCAATCTTCTTCTCCCCCCACTTTATTTTTGAACATTACATTGTACAGTATGAGTCACTAACCTCCTAAGCTTAAGGTTAGCAGCTTTGCTGATTCTTATGAATTAATAATGTCGCTACTCTATTTCAATCTATGCTTGATTCTATTCTAAGATGTTTCTTCGTTCTTCGTCCTAACGAATTGGAAGTGTGACTTGACTATCATCCCTATTCACATGGGTTCTTACGAGTCCTTGATGGGATAGTATTGAACCACCAGCTTGATTATACATCTCTTAGACGGCTAATCCATGAAATCATTGGGGATTTCTCGAGACATCAGTTCAGCAGAGGTGCAGGGCGATTAGGGCCTTTGTTGTATAAGCTAGAACCCAAGGAGTAGCGTTCTCTGATCTGAAAGATCCGACCTTGTCTGTGGCGTTTTGAGTAGGATCATCAAAGGAATGGACTGCTAGAGCTTCACCTCCGTTCAGATTGGATGACCATTGACCTGACGTTTGATCTGCAACAGAGGAGATTAATGATCACTGACCCGTCATTAATCACATACAGCCTGCCATGGAATGAATCAATCAGAAGTTGGAGTAGATGGTGAGAAAATTTGATCCAAAAGGAAGAAGCATCTCCGAAGCCTCAACCGTTCTCATACCATTGATTTTATACCTATCTAGTAACGTTTTATTTATTTATCCGTTTTATGTGTTTTTTCATGACAACTATATTTTCTATCCGCCTGACTAAGATCTGCAAGGTAACCATTGCTTGCTCAAACCAACAATCTCCGTGGGATCGACCCTCACTCACCTGAGGTATTACTTGGATGACTAGGTATACTTGTCGGTCTATCTTTACGAAAGTGTGGAGTAAGTTTCGTGCACCAGCGTACGCACGGTTGCACATGCTGATGCGTGGGCATCATTGGTATCTTTTCTATGTGATTAATATAGTTTTTCTCTTGATTTGTTAATGGATTTTAGTAGACTAGCCCCCCATTGGAGACTACTTTGAGTTCTGTAGAATTTGACTGATTTCAGGTGGTTTTTCAGTGAAGAATTAGTGAAAAAAGGGCATAAAAAAGCAAATGAGGACCATGCGTGCACATCATCCATGCATACGCATCACTAGAGCAAAAGGGAGATCATGCATACGCATGTGTTGCGCATACGTACGACCAGAAGAGCCCAATTGGACCATTCATCTTGGGAAGGCTGGCACTAAATGCCACGACTCGGCATTTAGTGCCTAAGGCTACGTAACTTATTGTTAGACTCGGGAGACCTGGCGCTAAATGCCCAACCTTTGACGTTTAGTGCCCAAGCCTATTTTACACATACAAAGATGCACTGCTTGGGTGGCGCCAAATGCCCAAAACCTGGAGTTTGGTGCCAAGCACGTATCAAGGAGATGGGGACCACGTTTATAACTAATCAACAAGGCTTTTGGAAGATTTGATTTTATAAATCACAAGACCATTAGAAAAGTTCCTTTAGGGTTTCATTTAAGTTATAAATCTATTTTAATTAGGACTATAAATAGTATTTAGATAAGCCCACGCAGGGACTACTTGTCTCCTCTGAATTTTCATTCTACACTTTCATACTTTTTTCTCTACTAGAGTTTTCTTCACCATGAGCAACTAAACCTCCATAGTTAAGGTTAGGAGCTCTGTTTACTTGAATGGATGAATAATTAATTGCTTTTCTACTCTTGATTTATACCTTGATTATTGTTTAAGGATTGGTTTCGTTCTTCTTCTTAGGAATTAGTGATTATTGGAAAATAACGCTAATTCTACTTGAGTCTTGGAAAAGTTATATCATTAGAATTATAGCTTGAAACCAACTCCTCACAATTTCTAATTATCTGGACTTAGTGTGGTACGTAACATATAACTGCTCTCTAATTTGGGATTCTTTGGGTTGTGTGGTGTGTAAACCAGAATTTGAACTTAAACCTTTAATACAATTGAGTGATCAAAGAATTGATGGTTGGTTGAATTAGGGAGATTGGATTGTATAGGAATGAGAGTTTAATCAATTGGGGTTTGCTATGAACATAATCATTGTATGATCAAGGTAGTTAATAATTGTTATTAATCTGTACATTTAAATATCTCCAAAACCTTAATTCCATTCTCATATCGTTTTTTCAACCGTCTGTTGTTAGTTTTCTTGAATAATTGCTTTTTATGCCATTCAAACATCACCCCTTATTTCAACTTGTCTAACTAGATTAGCTAATCAATCATTGCTTGCTTAGTCTGTTATTTCTCATGGGATCGACACTCACTCATCATGAGTTATTACTTGGTACGATGATGAGCGGATAATTTATACGCTTTTTGGCATTATTTTTAGGTAGTTTTTAGTATGATCTAGTTACTTTTAGGGATGTTTTCATTAGTTTTTATGCTAGATTCATATTTCTGGACTTTACTATGAGTTTGTGTATTTTTCTATGATTTCAAGTATTTTTTGGCTGAAATTGAGGGACCTGAGCAAAACTCTGATAGGAGGCTGACAAAGGATTGCTGATGCTGTTGGAATCTGACCTCCTTGCACTCGAAATGGATTTTCTGGAGCTACAGAATTCTAAATGACGCGCTCTCAACGGCGTTGGAAAGTAGACATCCGGAGCTTTCCAGCAATATGTAATAGTCTATACTTTATTCGTGATTAAACGACGTAAACTGGCGCTCAATGCCAGTTTCATGCTACATTCTGGAGTCAAACGCCAGAAACACGTCACGAACCAGAGTTGAACGCCGAAAACACGTTACAACATGGCGTTCAACTCCAAGAGAAGCCTCAGCTCGTGGATAGATCAAGCTCAGCCAAGCGCACACCAAGTGGGCCCCGGAAGTGGATTTATGCATCAATTACTTACCTCTGTAAACCCTAGTAGCTAGTTTAGTATAAATAGAACCTTTTTACTAGTGTATTAGCTATCTTTGAACGTTTAGTTCTTAGACCTTGGGGGCTGGCCTCTCGGCCATGCCTGAACCTTCATCACTTATGTATTTTCAACGGTGGAGTTTCTACACACTATAGATTAAGGGTGTGGAGCTCTGCTGTACCTCAAGTTTCAATGCAATTACTACTATTTTCTATTCAATTCGATTTATTTTTGTTCTAAGATATTCGTTGCACTTCAACTTGATGAATGTGATGATCCGTGACACTCATCATCATTCTCACCTATGAACACGCGTGATTGACAACCACTTCCGTTCTATCTTAGGCCGGGCGCATATCTCTTGGATTCCTTAATCAGAATCTTCGTGGTATAAGCTAGAATTGATGGCGGCATTCATTAGAATCCGAAAAGTCTAAACCTTGTCTGTGGTATTCCGAGTAGGATTCTGGGATTGAATGACTGTGACGAGCTTCAAACTCCTAAAGGCTGGGCGTTAGTGAGAGATGCAAAAGAATCACGGGATTCTATTCCAGCCTGATTGAGAACCGACAGATGATTAGCCGTGCTGTGACAGAGCATTTGGACCATTTTCACTAAGAGGATGGGATTTAGCCATTGACAACGGTGATGCCCTACATACAGCTTGCCATGGAAAGGACTAAGAAGGATTGGATGAAAGCAGTAGGAAAGCAGAGATTCAACCGGGACAAGCATCTCCATACGCTTATCTGAAATTCCCACCATTAATTTACATAAGTATTTCTATCCTTTATTATTCAAGCAAGTATCTCTTTATATTTCCCATAACCAATTATTATCTACCTGAATGAGATTTACATGATGACCATAGCTTGCTTCATACCAACAATCTCCGTAGGATCGACCCTTACTCACGTAAGGTATTACTTGGACGACCCAGTGCACTTGCTGGTTAGTTGTGTGGAGTTGTGACTGAGTGTAATTCACGTGTGAGAGCTACCAAACTATTGGAGCCATAGTTGATGATCACAATTCCGTGCACCATACGACCTGTTGCACTTGCCGGTAAGTTGTGGTATTCAAAAATCCGCATCATGTTTTTGGCGCCGTTGCAAGGAAATAATCATGACTAACAACTACCAGTTAAGTAGTTGCCTAAATTAGACCTTTTTAGTTAGTTCAATTTTTGTTTAGTTGCTATTTTATTTTATTTTATTTCTATCAAATTTTGTTTCATTTTTATTTTTAATCCCTTCAATTATCGTTCCTTTTAATATAATTTTCTTTTAAATTTTTGCCCCTTTCTTTTTAATTTATTTTAGTTCTTTTTCTTCCACTTTGGTGTACCTCACTAGGATTCTCTTCACTGTGATGTTAAGAATCACTTTTTTCTTGTTCAAATTGTTTATGAGAAGAACAAGGACAAAGAGTCTCTTCTATACGATCTTGAGATTGAAAGGATTCTCTTCACTGTGACGTTGAGAATCACTTTATCCTTGTTCAAATTGTTTATGTAGAAGAACAAGGACTCTTCGGTAGCATGGCTGAGAATAATGATAATCTCATGGGAAATAATCCCAACAATGTCCCACCTGCTAGAAGAACTTTGGCATCTTATACTAACCCCAATCCTGGGAGCTGTGTGGGAAGTATTTTACCACCGGTTGTGCATGCAAATAATTTTGAGTTGAAGCCTTAGCTTATATCTCTAGTTCAACAAAATTGTCAGTTCAGTGGAAGCCTGTAGGAGGACCCTAATCTTTTCATATCCAATTTTCTGAGGATATGTGACACGGTCAAGATCAATGGGGTTCCTGCTGAGGTATAAAGGTTAATGTTATTCCCTTTTGCTATCAGGGATTGAGCTAGTCAGTGGATCGAGACACAACCTAAGGAGAGTATAGTAACCTGGGCGGACTTGGTTAGTAAGTTTTTGACCAAATTCTTTCTGCCCCAGAGGTTGTCTAAGCTGAGGACTGATATTAACAGTTTGAAGGAGAGTCTCTCTATGAAGCTTGGAAGAGATACAAGGCCATGATCAGGAAGTGCCCTGTAGATATTATTACGCATTAGGTAAAATTACAGATTTTCTATGATGGTATCTGGTGCACGAATCCCCACACTTTTGTACAACCATACCAGCAAGTGCACTGGGTTGTCCAAGTAATACCTGAGCGAGTCAGGGTCGATGCCACGAGGATTGTGGTTTGAAGCAAGCTATGGTTATCTTGCAGGTCTTAATCAGGCGAATCAAAAGGTTGTTGGATTGAATTTGGTTAAACCATAAAAGGAATAAAGCAAAAAGGGTAGAAAATACTTTGTGAATGAAATTATACTTAGGGATAGGGATATTGTTGAAGATTGGAGTTGCTTTGTCTTTTTGAATTAACTCTGGTATCACTGTCTTCTTTGCTTGTGAGTGATCTTTTCAGATTGTGACTCAGCTTTGCTAAAGTCCCCAGTTAGAGGTGTCCAGAGCTCTTAAGCACACTCTTTTTGCTTTGGATAACGACTTTAACCACTCAGTCTCAAGCTTTTCACTTGGACCTGCATGCCACAAGCACATGGTTAGGGACAGCTTGATTTAGCTGCTTAGGCCTGGATTTTATTTCCTTGGGCCCTCCTATCCATTGATGCTCAAAGCCTTGGATCCTTTTTACCCTTGCCTTTTGGTTTTAAGGGCTATTGGCTTTTTCTGCTTGTTTTTTTTTCTTTCTATTTATTTTATTTTATTTTATTTTATTTTTTTTTTGCAAGCTTTTGCTTTTTCACTGCTTTTCCTTGCTTCAAGAATCAATTTCATGATTTTTCAGATTATCAATAGCATTTCTCTTTGTTCATCATTCTTTCAAGAGCCAACAATTTTAACGTTCATAAACAACAAGATCAAAATTATGCACTGTTCAAGCATTCATTCAGAAGACAAAAAGTATTGTCACCACATCAATATAATTAAACTAAATTCAAGGATAATTTCGAAATTCATGTACTTCTTGTTCTTTTGAATTAGAAACATTTTTATTTAAGAGAGGTGAAGGATTCATGGAATAATTTATAGCCTTAAGACATAGTTACTAAATACTAATGATCATGTAACAGAGACACAAATATAGATGACATAATAAGCATAAAAACCGAAAAACAGAAAAATAAGAACAAGGAATGAATCCACCTTAGTGATGGTGGCGCTTTCTTCTTGAAGAACCAATGATGTCCTTGAGTTCTTCTATGTCTCTTCCTTGCCTTTGTTGCTCCTCCCTCATTGCTCTTTGATCTTCTCTAATTTCATGGAGAATGATGGAGTGCTCTTGATGTTCCACCCTTAATTGATCCATGTTGTAACTCAAATCTTCAAGAGAAGTGTTGAGTTGTTCCCAATAGTTGTTGGGAGGAAAGTGCATCCCTTGAGGCATCTTTGGGATTTCTTGGTGATGAGCTTCCTCATGCGTCTCTTGGGTTCCATGAGTGGGCTCTCTTGTTTGCTCCATTCTTTTCTTAGTGATGGGCTTGTCCTCCTCAATGGGGATGTCTCCTTCTATGATGACTCCAGCTGAGTAACATAGATGGCAAATAAGATGAGGAAAAGCTAGCCTTGCCAAGGTAGAGGGCTTTTCGGCTATTTTGTAGAATTCAAGGGAGATGACTTCATGAACTTCTACTTCCTCTCCATTCATGATGCTATGAATCATGATGGCCCAATCCACAGTAACTTCAGATCGGTTGCTAGTGGGGATGATAGAACATTGGATGAACTCCAACCATCCTCTAGCCACAGGCTTGAGGTCCAGTCTTCTTAATTGAACCGGCTTGCCTTTGGAGAGGTCATGGTTCCTATGGTACAGGGTATTACAAATTTGCCAGGATCTTGTCTCTTTTGAGGTAAAGTTTGCTGAACCCAGGTATCTAGTTCACTAATGAGCAAGGGAGGTTCACCTTCCCAAGTCTCATTACTAAATAACTTGGCATTCAGTTTCATGATAGCTCCTAGATATTGAGCAACTTGCCCTCCAGTTACATCTTCATCCTCTTCAGAGGAAGAATAGTCTTTAGAGCTCATGAATGGCAGAAGGAGGTTTAATGGAATCTCTATGGTCTCTATATGGGCCTCAGATTCCTGTGGGTCCTCAATAGGGAACTCCTTCTTGCTTGAGAAACGTCCCATGAGGTCTTCCTCATTGGGATTCACGTCCTCTCCTTCCTCTCTAGGTTCGGCCATATTGATTATATCAATGGCCTTGCACTCTCTTTTTGGATTTTCTTCAGTATTGCTTGGGAGAGTACTAGGAGGGGTTTCAGTGATTTTCTTACTCAGCTGGCCCACTTGTGCCTCCAGATTTCTGATGGAGGACCTTGTTTCATTCATGAAACTTAAAGTGGCCTTAGACAGATCAGAGACTAAATTTGCTAAGTTAGAGGTATTCTGTTCATAATTCTCTATCTGTTGCTGAGAAGATGATGGATAAGGCTTGATATTACTGAGCCTATTTCTTCCACCATTATTAATGCCTTGTTAAGGCTTTTGTTGATCCTTCCATGAGAAATTTGGATGATTTCTCCATGATGAATTATAGGTGTTTCCATAAGGTTCACCCATATAATTTACCTCTGCGATTGCAGGGTTCTCAAGATCATAAGCTTCTTCTTCAGAAGATGCCTCTTTAATACTGTTGGATGCATTTTGCCATCTATTCAGACTTTGAGAAATCATGTTGACTTGCTGAGTCAACATTTTGTTCTGAGCCAATATGGCATTCAGAGCATCAATTTCAAGAACTCCCTTCCTTTGAGGCGTCCCATTATTCACGGAATTCTTCTCAGAAGTGTACATGAACTGGTTATTTGAAACCATGTCAATAACTTCTTGAGCTTCTGCAGGCGTTTTCTTTAGGTGAATGGATCCACCTGTAGAATGGTCCAGTGACATCTTAGAGAACTCAGATACACCATAATAGAATATATCTATCATGGTCCATTCTGAAAACATGTCAGAAGGACATCTTTTGGTCATCTGCTTGTATCTTTCCCAAGCTTCATAGAGGGATTCACCATCTTTTTGTTTGAAGGTCTGAACATATACTCTAAGCTTGCTCAGCTTCTGAGGAGGAAAGAATTTAGCCAAGAAGGCCGTGACCAGCTTATCCCAAGAGTCCAAGCTATCTTTAGGTTGAGAGTCCAACCATGTTCTAGCTCTGTCTCTTACAGCAAAAGGGAAAAGCATGAGCCTGTAGACTTCAAGATCTACTCCATTAGTTTTAACAGTCTCACAGATCTGCAAGAACTCAGTTAAGAATTGGTAAGGATCTTTTGATGGAAGTCCATAAAACTTGCAGTTCTGTTGCATTAGAGCAACTAATTGAGGTTTCAACTCAAAATTGTTTGCTCCTATGGTAGGAATTGAGATGATTCTTCCATCAAACTTGGACGTAGGTGTGGTATAATCACCAAGCATCCTTCATGCATTATTGTTGTTAGGTTTGGCTTCCATCTCCTTTTCTTGTTCGAAAATTTTAGCAAGGTTGTCTCTGGATTATTGTAATTTAGCTTCTCTTAGTTTCCTCTTCAGAGTCCTTTCAGGTTCTGGATCAGCTTCAACAAGAATGCCTTTTTCCTTGTTCCTGCTCATATGAAAGAGAAGAGAACAGAAAAAAAAAGAGGAATCCTCTATGTCACAGTAAAGAGGTTCCTTATTATTAGTAGAAGAAGAAGGGAATAAAGAAAGGAGAATCCAAACACAAAGGAGAGGATAGGGGCAGTGATTTGAGATGAAGAGAAGTGTTAGTAAATGAATGAATAAATAGAATAAGATGAGAGACAGAAGTTTTTGAAAATAATTTTGAAAAGGAGTTAATGATTTTCGAAAATTAAGATAAGAAATAAAATTAAAATTAAAATTTAAAATAATTAATTAATTAAAAAGAGAATTTTTGAAAAAGAGAGAGGTATTTTCGAAAATTAGAGAGAGAAAAGTTGTTATGTGGTTTTGAAAAAGATAAGAAACAAACAAAAAGTCAAATAGTTAGTTGAAAAAGATTTGAAAATCAAATTTGAAAATATAAGAAGATAAGAAGTTAGAAAAGATATTTTAAAATTAAATTTTTGAAAAAAAGATAAAATTTTGAAAAAAGATATGATATAAAAGATAAGATAAAAAGATATGATTAAAATTAAATTGATTACTTTACTAACAACAAACTAAAAGATAAGATTCTAGAATTTAAAGATTGAACCTTTCTTAACAAGAAAGTAACAAACTTCAAATTTTTGAATCAATCATATTAATTGTTAGCACAATTTTCGAAAATTTGAAATAAAATTAAGAAAAAGATTTTGAAAAAATAGTTTTAAATTTTCGAAATTCATAAGATAAAAGTAAAAGATTTTATTTTTGAAAAAGTTTTGAAAAAAAAAGATAAGATTTTTAAAATTTGAAACTTTGACTTGACTTACAAGAAACAACTAATTTTAAAATTTTTTTTGACTAAGTCAACCCAAATTTTCGAAATTTTGAGAGAAAAAAGGAAAAGATATTTTTTGATTTTTGAATTTTTAATTATGAGAGAGAAAAGCATAAAAAATGACTCACAACATAAAAATTATGAATCAAAACACATGATGCATGCACAAGAACACTATGAATGTCAAGATGAACACCAAGAACACTTTGAAGATCATGATGAACATCAAGAACATATTTTTGAAAATTTTTTATGCAAAGAAAACATGCAAGACACCAAACTTAGAAATCTTTAATGCGTAGACAATATGAATGCAAAGATGCACATGAAAAACAATAAAAGACACAAAGCAAGAAAACATCAAGATCAAACAAGAAGACTTACCAAGAACAACTTGAAGATCATGAAGAACACTATGAATGCATGAATTTTCAAAAATTGCAAGAACAATATGAATATGCAATTGACACCAAACTTAAAACATGACACAAGACTCAAACAAGAAACACAATTTTTGATTTTTATAATTTTATTATTTTTTTTGGATTTTATTTTATATTTTTCGAAAAACGTATAGGAAAAAGGAAGTAATGAATTCAAAGTCCTCAATCAAAATCCCAGGAATCATATTAGGTTAGTCTAAAGCTTGATGGCCAGCTAAGCTTTAGCATACCATTTTGAAACTCTAGAATTCATTCTTAAAAACTCTGAAGGATTTTTCGAAAATAGAAGGAGAATTTTCAAAAATATTTTTGAAAGCTTTTTGAAAAGAAAATAAAAAAGAAAATTACCTAATCTGAGCAACAAGATGAACCGTCAGTTGTCCAAACTCGAACAATCCCCGGCAACGGCGCCAAAAACTTGGTGCACGAAATTGTGATCATCAACAATGGCGCCAAAAACTTGGTAGCGCTCTCAAACGTGAATCACACCTAGTCACAACTCCGCAAAACTAACCAGCAAGTGCACTGGGTCGTCCAAGTAATACCTTACTAACGCCCAGCCTTTAGGAGTTTGAAGCTCATCACAGTCATTCAATCCCAGAATCCTACTAGGAATACCACAAACAAGGTTTAGACTTTTCGGATTCTCATGAATGCCGCCATCAATCTAGCTTATACCACGAAGATTCTGATTAAGGAATCCAAGAGATATGCGCCCGGTCTGAGATAGAACGAAAGTGGTTGTCAGTCACGCGTTCATAGGTGAGAATGATGATGAGTGTCACGGATCATCACATTCATCATGTTGAAGTGCAACGAATATCTTAGAACAGGAATAGCTGAATTGAATAGAAAATAGTAGTAATTGCATTAAAACTTGAGGTACAACAGAGCTCCACACCCTTAATCTATGGTGTGTAGAAACTCCACCGTTGAAAATACATAAGTGATGAAGGTTCAGGCATGGTCGAATGGCCAGCCCCCAAACGTGATCAGAAGACCGAATCGTCAAAAGACCTTACAATCAAAGACACTAAATACAATAGTAAAAAGTCCTATTTATACTAGACTAGCTACTAGGGTTTACAGAAGTAAGTAATTGATGCAGAAATCCACTTCCGGGGCCCACTTGGTGTGTTCTTGGGCTGAGCTTGAGCTTTACATGAGCTGAGGCTTATCTTGGAGTTGAACGCCAAGTTGTAACGTGTTTTTGGCGTTCAACTCTGGTTCGTGACGTGTTTCTGGCGTTTGACTCCAGAATGCAGCATGGAACTGGCGTTGAGCGCCAGTTTACATCGTCTAATCGCGAATAAAGTATGCACTATTATATATTGCTGGAAAGCTCTGGATGTCTACTTTCCAATGCCATTGAGAGCGCGCCATTTGGAGTTATGTAGCTCCGGAAAATCTATTTCGAGTGCAGGGAGGTCAAAATCCAACAGCATCAGCAGTCCTTTGTCAGCCTTTTATCAGAGTTTTGCTCAGGTCCCTCAATTTCTGCCAGAAATTACCTGAAATTATAGAAAAACACACAAACTCATAGTAAAGTCCAGAAATATGAATTTAGCATAAAAACTAATGAAAACATCCCTAAAAGTAGCTAGATCCTACTAAAAACTACCTAAAAACAATGCCAAAAAACGTATAAATTATCCTCTCATCATTAATCCAAATCAAAGTATAAAGTGTTATATATTTCTACAAAGCTCTGGAAGTCATCTTTCTATAGCTGTTGAGGACGCTCTATTTGGGCTTCATATCCGGACAACATCTGCAGTGCTTTCTTTGTCTCTGAATCAGACTTTTGCTCCAGCTTCTCAATTCCAACCAGAAATTACCTGAAATTGTACAAAAACACAAAAGCTCATAGTAGAATCCAAAAATGTGAATTTAACACTAAAACCTATAAAAAGTTAAACAAAACATACTAAAAACTATATCAAAATGATGCCAAAAAGGGTATAAAATATCCGCTCATCACAACACCAAACTTAAATTGTTGCTTGTCCCCAGGAAACTAAAAATACAGTAGGATAAAAAGAAAATTAAGATACAATAAATTTCTAAGTTTCCAATGAAGCTTAGTTACAATTAGATGAGCAGGATTTAGTAGCTTTTTGCTTCTGAATAGTCATGGCACCTCACTATCCATTGAAACTTAGAATGGTTGGCATCTTTAGGAACTTAGAATCCAGATGATATTATTGACTCTCCTAGTTAAGCTCTTTTTGATTCTTGAACACAGATTTCAGAGTCTTGGCCATGACCTTAAGCACCTTGTTTTCCAGTATTACCACTGGATACAATAATGCCACAGACACTTTAACTGGGTGAACCATTTTAGATTGTGACTCAGATTTGCTAAAGTCCCTAGATAGAGGTGTCCAGAGTTCTTAAGCACACTCTTTTTGCTTTGGACCACGACTTTAACCGCTTAGTCTCAAGCTTTTCACTTGACACCTTAACGTCACAAGCACATGGTTAGGGACAGCCTGATTGAGCCGCTTAGGTCAGGATTTTATCCCTTTAGGCCCTCCTATCCATTAATGCTCAAAGCCTTGGGTTCTTTTACTCTTGCCTTTTGGTTTAAAGGATTATTGGCTTTCTCAATCTGCCTTCCCTTTCCTGCATTTTTGGGCAGTAATGGATTTTTCTTATTTTTATTTTTTTCTTTTTCTTTTTGCCATTTTTTCTCTCTTTTTCGCATGCATATGTAATTTTTTTTCTTTTGCATCATGCTTTTTCTTTTTCTTTTTGTTGCTTTTTCTTGCTTCAAGAATCAATTTTTAGATTTTTTAGATTATCAATAATACTTTTCTTTTTTCCTTATTCTTTTAAGAGCCAACATTCAAAAATTCCAACTTCAAATATGCACTGTTTAATTCACACATGTAGAAAACAAGTGCAATGCCACCACATCAACAAAATTAAAATATTCTTATTTTAAACTTTAAATTTATGTACCTCTCAATTCTTTTCAAATAAAATTTTTTTAAGCAAGGTTAGAGATATATGGGACATTTTACAACTTTAAGACATCAATGCAAATGATCATGCAATAAGAACAAGAGAACAGATAAATAAACAGACAGAAAATAGAAAAATAACAGGAAAGGAGTAAAAGAGAATGAATCCACCTGAATGATAGTGGCTAGTGGTCCTCCTTGAGGATCCCATGTAGTGCTTGATCTTCAATGTCACTCCTTTGTCTTTGTTACGGATGCTGCACAAGCTCATGTGCATGCTTTCTAGTTTTCTCCATCCTCTTCTTGTGGGGGCGAATGCCTTTCCCTTTTTCTTCCTTGAGACTTCACCAGTCTTTGGTGCCATACTTAGGAATGGTAGAAGCAAAACGAAAAGCTTTTGCAATACCAAACTTTAGATTTTTGCTCGTCTTCGAGCAAATATGAATAATGGGGAAGAATAGGGTAGAAGAAGGTGGGGTAGGTGGAGATTCTGTGGGACCCATTGGTCCTGAGAGGTTAGGGAATTCCAGATTCCCTGCTCTCTTGCACTGGTGTTTGAACGCCCAGGGACTGCTCCCTGGCTGGCATTCAACTTTAACACTCTATCCAAAGTGTTCTATTTTCACTGCTGTGAATTCTATCTCTGTTCTGACTGCTGCATATGAACATAACCCTAAAAGAAAAATAAGACAAAATAAAATAAAATAAATAATTAAGGTTGGGTTGTCTCCCAACAAGCACTTCTTTAATGTTATTAGCTTGACGAACAACTCTTTTCAAGGATGAAGATAGTCATAGAGGAATAAATCCTCACTCCTTATTGGGAGCTTCCTTCTTGTGCTCTCATGGAATAGCATAATACGCTCAAGAGACAGGATTTTATTCACTGCATGAGGCAGGGTTGGGATTACAGCAATATGTTGGTGTCCCCTTTTTGTCACTTCCCTCTTCCATGGTGAATACCATGATGAGATAAGTGAATACCACCATCTTCCATGGTGAAAATCCTTTAGTAGGGATATTTTTATTTTTCCAGCCCCTAGGTATCTTCCTTTTGGGCCTTCTTCCTTTGTGGACGGTGTACATCCAACTCCAAACTTACGTTTAGTCTTAGGAGGGATTGAATTGGTTTCATCCAAGGGAGGAGGCTTGGATGCTGAATCCTTTAGGCAAGTGCCTCCCTTGTCAGGGGGTAATGGAGGGTCCAGAACCTTGAACACCATCTAGTCCTTATGCAAGGTAATCCTTGTTTCTTGTGCCTCTTGGGTTTCCAGCTTTTCCATTACGGAGAGTGGCATGAGGGTTATGCTTGACCCTAGGTCATACAGAGCCTTCTCAAAGGTCATGGTGCCTGTGGTGCAAGGAATCAGGAAGCGTCCAGGATCTGGAAGCTTCTGATGTAGCTTCTGCTAAACCAAAGTATTGAGTTCTTTGGAAAGTAATGGAGGTCTTTCCTCCAAAGGCTTTGTACCAAACATTTTGGCATTCAGCTTCATAAGAGCTCCTAGGTACCGAATAACTTGCTCTTCCCTATTGTCTTCATCCTCATCCGAGGATGAGTGTTCATCAGAGCTCATGCAGTGTAGAAGCCCATGTAAAGGAACCTCTATGGTCTTTATATGAGGCTTGGCTTCCTTTAGTTCTGGCATAGAGGTTTCCTGAGTGAGCACTGAGCACTCAAAAGGTGTGCTTTCACTGGCGTTTAACGCCAGCTCTGTTAGCTTATTGGGCATCAAACGCCCATGCTGTGCACCATTATTGGTGTTAAACGCCAGTCCCTATATCACTTTGGGCGTTGAACGCCCAGCAGCGGTATCCTTGTTGGCGTTCAACGCCAGCTTCCCTGGATGGTTGGGTGTTGAACGCCCAATGAGGGGTTCCTCACTGGCATTCAGCGCCAGGTTGCCTACCTGTTCAGGCATTAAATGCCCAGTGAGGGGTTTTTCACTGGCATTTAGCGCCAGAAAGCCTGCTTGTTTGGGCGTTGAATGCCCAGCTAGTGCTCCCTGGCTGGCATTCAACGCCAGCTCTGCTATCAGGAGGGGCGTTAAACACCCAGTATGGGCTTCCTCACTGGCATTTAATGCCTTCCCAGTCTCTCCAGACTCGACCTCTACCTCAATGGAAGGTGTCAGATTTAAACTTAAGCCAAGATCATCAGGGCTTTATTAAAAATGATATTTCCAGTAGTCCATAGGATCTGAAAGCTTCGTGGATCTGGCACCTTCCTTGGTAGCTTATGCTGAATTAGGATACTATACTTCTCAGTAACTATCTCTATTTCATCTCCCTTAGGTCTTTCTTTTAAAAATGAATGTCTTTTAGACAGGCCGTATAGGGGGTCCTTTTTTCTAATATCTCTGTAAAAAAGATATTGACTTGCATCTCCTTAAGGGCTGCTGCGAAATAAGCTAACTGCTCATCTGCCAGATCTTTCTGCATGCCAAGGAAATGTGGCTCTTGAGGTTCTTTCACCTCTGCAAGAGCGAGCTCTGTGATCATCACAGACTCCTCTTGCACGCCTAGAGAAGGATCAATTTGAGGTTCCTTTTCTTCTGTAGGGGCGTGCCCAATGGCAATCTTAGGATCCTTCTGTAGCAGCATACTCCTGAGGTACGGCCTCTTTGGTGAAGACTACTGTCTCACCTTCTTTCAAGGTCTCCTTCTTAGAGAGCATCATGCTTTCTGTGAGGGCCCTTTGGGACTGCACTTCCTCAAACAATTCAGTAAGAGGAATATTACCCTGCTCAGGTGTCCACCGGTCATGGGTGAGAGTGTCTCCTTGAGGGTGGTCACCGTTCATAGCAATAGGAGCATTATAACTCTCAGCAGAGGGTGCGGCTACAGTCTCTTTGTCTAGAACTTCTGTCTTGACTGAGGTCTGAATAATTGTTGCTAACTTAGCCAATCTTTACAAAGGAGAGAACTTTTTTAGGAATTTGGTAATAACCTGATCCCAGGTATTCATACTTCCTTTGGGTGCAATATCCCACCAATCTTTTGCTCAATTTTTCAGAGCAAATAGGAATAGTTTAAGCTTATGG
This sequence comes from Arachis hypogaea, assembly GCF_003086295.3. Taxonomy (NCBI): domain Eukaryota; kingdom Viridiplantae; phylum Streptophyta; class Magnoliopsida; order Fabales; family Fabaceae; genus Arachis; species Arachis hypogaea. The sequence continues at coordinate 64,499,319 of NC_092044.1, read as the reverse complement.
AGTTCAGGATCCACTCCATTGGTCTCTGTAGTGTAACAGAACTGTAGGAAGTCAGTGATGGTCTTTATCCCTATTCTTGGTCATAAACAAGAAAAGAAGAAAGAAAGAAAAGAAGAAAGCTTTTTGTGCTACTTGGACCAAAGAGCTTCCAGTTAGATATGAAGAAAAAAGAAGAAGAGAGAAATAAAAGTGAGAATGGAAGAAGAGATAGAAGAAGAGTTCGAATAAATAGAAATAGAAAAGAAGAGAAGTAGAAATAAAAGAGATAAATAAGAATTAAAATAATTTTGTTTTTATTTTATTTATTAATTATTTTCGAAAATTAAGTTGATTAAATTAAAAGGACTTGAATTTTAATTATTGTTTTTTTGAAAAAGAGGGAAGAGAAAGAGAAGGAACTTTTTGAAAATTAAGAAGAGGTGAAAGTTAGTTAGGAAGTTTTGAAAAAGAAGAGAGAGAAGAGAAGTAATTAATTAAGAAAAGATTTGAATTTAAAATAAGATAAGAAAAGATTTGAAATTAAAATTTTGAAATTAGAAAAAAGATAAGATAAGAAATTAAAAAGATTTGAAAAAGATTTAATTTTAAAATTTGAGATTAGAAAAGGTAAGATAAGAAACAAAAATGATTTGAAAAGATTTAAAAAGATAAGATTTAAAATTTGATTTTGAAAAATATTTAATTTTAAAGTTTGAAATTTGAAAAAGATAAGAAAAATTTTTGAAATTTGAAATTTGAATACTTAAAATTTGAAAATTGAAAAAGATAAGATAATATTTTTGAAAAAGATATGATTTTTATTTTTGAAAAGATTTGATTTTTGAAAACTTGACACCAAAGATAAGTTAAAAGTTTAAAAATTGAAATATGAATTTTTATTTAAAAATTTTGAAAATAATGTTAAAAGGAAAATAGAAAAGATATTTTTTTTTAATTTTGAATTTAATGATGAAAGAGAAAAACACACAAATGCACAAAACTTAAAATTTTTAGATCTGATGCCCCTAATTTTCGAAAATTTTGGAGGGAAACACAGAAAACTTAAGAACACTTTGAACGCTAATAAGAACAAAAAGTACAAAACTCAAAGACTCAAAGAACACAAGAACATAAAAAAAGAAAAGGATACCAAACTTAAAATTTTTAGAAAACCAAGCACAAATTTTCAAAAAATTGAAGAAAAATAACAAGAAGACACCAAACTCAAAGATTTGACACAAGATTTAACCAAAGAAAAACTATTTTTGAAAAATTTTTGAAAGAAAAATACCAGAAAATCGAAAATTGGAATAAGAATAAAAACAAAGACTCAAAGAAACGAAAATTTACCATGAACATAAACAAAAAGGCTCAAACCAAGAACAAAGATTAAAAAAAGAAATAAAAAAATATTTTTTGAAAAAGGTTTTGAAATTTTTGAAAAAATAGAGAAGAAGAAAATAAAAATAAAAGACTCAACAAGAACACAAACAAAGACTCAAACAGAAAGCTAAGGATGCTTGAAAATAGTTTTAAAATGGTTTTTGAAGGAGTTTTAAAATTTTTGTAATTGAAAGACAGAAAACAGGAAAGACTCAAATCACGAACAAAGACTAAACAAAGAAAAGACAAATATTTCTTGAAAAAGGTTTTAGAATTTTCAAAAGAAATAAGGAAAAAGAAAACAAAAATTAAAAGACTCAAATAAAATAAAATAAAATAAATTACCTGATCTAGGGAGTAAGACAATCCGTCAGTTTGTCCAAACTCAACAATCTCCGGCAATGGTGTCAAAAACTTGGTGCTCGAATCCCCACACTTTCATACAACTGTACCAGCAAGTGCACTGGGTTATCCAAGTAATACTTGAGCGAGTCAGGGTCGATCCCACGAGGATTGTGGTTTGAAGCAAGCTATGGTTATCTTATTCACCATGTTGAAGAGCGGATATACATCTTAGAAGTAAATCAAACACAGATCGAAGAAGAAACATTAATACTTTTATTAGTTCATAGGGCTCAGCAGGGCTCCTCCCCTCAACCTAGGAGGTTTAGAAACTCATACTGAAAGTAAATACAATGTAAAACTCAAAAATAATGGATGTCCTCCCTGATGGAGAATGTAAAATACACTTTAAATACTAAACAGATGACTAGTAAGTGTAATTAAATAAAATAATAGAAATAATAAGAGAAGAGACTGTAAGTGAAAAGTCTCTTTCTCCCAGTCATTAATTGCCGAAAATATACCGGAAGCACCGGATAATTGAACACCATGTGCTAAAATCCACTTCTGGTGCCCACTTGGTGAGTGTTTGGGATGAGCTTTGATGAGATCCATGTGCTATGAGGCTTCTTGGGCATTGAACGTTGGCTAGGGGGTCCTCTCTGGTCGTTTGGATGCCGGTCTCTGCTCTTTGGGCGCTGGACGCCAAGAAGGGGGCAGGAAGCTGGCGTTGGACGCCAGTTTTGGGCCTTCAAATCCGAAGCAAAGTATAAACTATTATATATTTCTAAAAAGCTATAGAATTAAGCTTTCTATAACCATTGAGAACGATCCATTTGGAAATTTCTAGCTCCATAAAAGCTCTTCCAAGTGCAGGTAGGTCAGATCCGGACAGCATCTGCATTGCTTTCTTTGTCTCTGAATCAGACTTCTACTCCATCTCCTCAATTCTAGCCAGAAATTACCTGAAATTGTAAAAAAACAGAAAAAATCAAAGTAGAATCCAAAAATATGAATTTAACACTAAAACTTATAAAAACTTATTAAAAAATAAATAAAACAAACTAAAAACTATATGAAAATGATGCCAAAAAGCGTATAAAATATCCGCTTATCAGTACCACTCATGCTTTCAGGCTCTCTGTGGATAATTCTACAAGAGATTCTTTGCATATGAAGTCTAGGGATGAGGCCGTTGATTTGATTGAGATGGTGGCCAACAATCAGTACTTATACTCTTCAGAGAGGGCCGTGAAGAAAGGTGTCATGGAGCTAGATGCCTTGGATGCTATTTTGGCACAGAACAATGCAATATCTCAGCAGATAGCTACTCAACACTTTAGAGGTATGCAATTCTCTTCTGTTGCTACCCCAGATCCTTCTTTTAATATGAGTGGTGGAATGTCTCAATTTGGAAGCTTTGGTTATGAGCAAACCCGTCCTGAGCAAGTAAATTGCATGGGTTATTCTTCAAGACCGGCCAATAATGATCCTTTTTCCAAGACATACAACCTGGAATGGAGAAATTACCCAAACTTTGGTTAGGGAAATCAGAGTCAAAATCAAAGGCAATCCGGGTTCAACAACAATAACTACTTTCCTCAGAATAATTTTGGCCATCAATATCAACCCTTTCAAGCATATAATTCATATTCACATCATCGAAGAACTTCAAAGTTGGAGATAGCCTTGGAAAAACTCTCTAAGAACACGAATAGCTTCATACAGGAAATTAAAGCCTCAATTAGAAACTTGAAAGTTCAAGTGGACAAGTTGAACAGGCAAAGTGCGGAGAAGCCTAATCACACCCCAAGTGAGGAATGCAAGGCTATCAGTCTGAGAAGTGGCAAGATGGTAGGTCCAGAAACTAAAAGTCATGAAGAGGGTGATAAAGAAACCCTAAGTGATGCCAAATTCTCCAGGAAAACCACCCCTGAGCATGCCTCCCTTCACTTTATTCAAGTCGAGGCCGAGCCACCAAAGGCGAAGGCCTCGGTGCCTGAATACAAGCCAAAACTTCCATATCCCCAAAGACTCCAAAAGGTAACAAAGGATCAATAGTTTTCTAAATTTTTGGAGGTTTTTAAGAAGTTAGAAATCAATATCCCCTTTGCTGAGGTTTTGGAGCAAATGCCTCTCTATGATAAATTCGTGAAAGAGCTTCTGACCAAGAAGAGGGATTAGAAAGAAAGTGAGACAGTGGTGCTTACAAAGGAGTGTAGTGCCATTATTCAGAGGAACGTTCTAAAGTAGATGAAGATCCACGAATATTTCTAATTCCTTGCACCATTGGAGACGTCACTATTTAGATGGCATTGTGCAATCTTAGATCAAGCATCAACTTCATGCCTATTTCACTGATGACAAAACTCCATATTGATGAGGTAAAACCCACCAGAATCTCTCTTTAACTTTTAGATCGTTCTATTAAATTCCCTCTTGGAGTGATTGAGAATTTGCTTGTGAAAGTTGGAACTTTTCTTTTTCCTATGGATTTTGGCATATTGGACATGGAAAAAGATGCCGATGCCTCCATTATCTTTGGAAGCCCATTTCTTGCTACCGGAAGGGCCTTGATTGATGTTTAAAAGGTGAATTGACATTAAGGGTTAGTAAAGCGGAAATTGTGATCAATGTACTTGAGGCCTTGCAACATCCCAGTGATCCTGAGGAATGTATAAAGATTAACTTAATTGAACCATTGGTTTAAGATGTTTTGGAAGCATAAGAGCTTGAAGATGTTTTGGAGCCATCTTTAGAAAGAAACTCGAATGAGACTGATAACCTTATACCTTTCAAGGAGGTGTCAAATGTGCACAAAGAGGAGAGAGGACCACCAAAGCTTACACTAAAGGCTCTACCCCATTCTCTCAAATATGCTTTCTTAGGGGAAAAAGATTCTTATCTGGTGATCATAAGCTCCTCTCTAAGCAAGGGTGAAGAGGTTGCATTGTTACTTGTTCTGAAGGAGCATAAAACGGCCCTTGGTTGGACCATTGGTGATTTAAAAGGGATAAGTCCGACTATGTGCATGCACAAAATTCTACTTGAGGATGATGCTAAACCTGTTGTGCAACCACAAAGGCGTCTTAATCCAACTATGAAAGAAGTGGTTCAAAAAGAGGTCATGAAGCTTTGGGAAGCCAGAATCATCTACCCTATCTCTAACAGCTTGTGGATTAGCCTGGTGCAAGTGGTTCCCAAAAAAGGGGGGTGATGGCCGTTAGAAATGAAAAGAATGAGCTAATCCCTACAAGAATCATCACCGGATGGCATATGTGCATTGACTATAGGAGGCTCAACACAGCCACTAGGAAGGACCACTTTCCTCTGCCTTTTATCGATCAGATACTTGAGATATTAGCCAAACACGCTTTCTACTATTTCCTGAATGGCTATTCTGAATACAATTAGATTGCGGTGGATCTTCTAGACTAAGAGAAGATGGCGTTCACTTGCCCATTTGGAGTATTTGCCTACTAGAGGATGCCGTTTGGTTTATGCTATGCTCCAACAACTTTTCAAAGGTGCATGCTTTCTATATTCTCTGACATGGTTGAAACATTTATTAAGCTATTTATGTATGATTTTTCTGTGTTTGAAAATTCTTTTGATTCCTGCTTACACCATCTATCCTTAGTTTTAAAACGGTGCCAAAAGACAAACCTTATTTTAAACTGGAAAAATGCCATTTCATGGTAACTGAAGGTATTGTCCTTGGGCACCAAGTCTCAAACAAGGGAATAAAGGTAGATAGAGCCAAGGTGGAGGTGATTAAGAAATTACCACCACTGGCTAATGTAAAAGCAATACGAAGTTTTTTAGGCCATGCATGATTTTATAGGAGGTTTGATGAGCGGATAATTTATACGCTTTTTGGCATTGTTTTTAGTATGTTTTTAGTATATTTTAGTTAGTTTTTATTACATTTTTATTAGTTTTTAGTTAAAATTCACTTTTCTGGGCTTTACTATGAGTTTGTGTGTTTTTCTGTGATTTCAGGTATTTTCTGGCTGAAATTGAGGGACCTGAGCAAAAATCTGATTCAAAGGCTGAAAAGGACTGCAGATGCTGTTGGATTCTGACCTCCCTGCACTCGAAGTGGATTTTCTAGAGCTACAGAAGCCCAATTGGCGCGCTCTTAATTGCGTTGGAAAGTAGACATCCTGGGCTTTCCAGCAATGTATAATAGTCCATACTTTTCCCGAGATTTGATGACTCAAACCGGCGTTTCAAATCAGCTTTAGAATTCCCAGCGTTTAACGCCGGAACTGGCACAAAAATTGGAGTTAAACGACCAAACTGGCATAAAAGCTGGCGTTTAACTCCAGAAAAAGTCTCTACACATGAAAGCTTCAATGCTCAGCCCAAGCACACACCAAGTGGACCCCGGAAGTGGATTTTTACGTCATTTACTCATTTCTGTATACCCTAGGTTGCTAGTTCACTATTAATAGGACCTTTTGACATTGTATCTTTACCTCATGACACTTTACACATTTCTCATTGTATCTTTTACAGCATGAGTCTCTAAACCCCATGGTTGGGGGTGAGGAGCTCTGCTGTGTCTTGATGGATTAATGCAATTACTACAGTTTTTCATTCAATCACGCTTGCTTCTATTCTAAGATATCACTTGTTCCTAAACTTGATGAATGTGATGATCTGTGACACTCATCATCATTCTCACCTATGAATGTGTGCCTGACAACCACCTCCGTTCTACCTTAGATTGAGTAGATATCTCTTGGATTCCTTAATCAGAATCTTCGTGGTATAAGCTAGAATTGATGGCGGCTTTCAAGAGAATCCGGAAGGTCTAAACCTTGTCTGTGGTATTTTGAGTAGGATTCAGGGATTGAATGACAGTGACGAGCTTCAAACTCCTGAAGGTTGGGCGTTAGTGACAGACACAAAAGAATCACTGGATTCTATTCCAACCTGATTGAGAACCGACAGATGATTAGCCGTGCTGTGATAGAGCGCGTTGAACATTTTCACTGAGAGGATGGGAGGTAGCCATTGACAACGGTGAAACCCTACATACAGCTTGCCATGGAAGGAGTCTTGCGTGCTTGAAGAAGAAGACAGTAGGAAAGCAGAGATTCAGAAGATAGAGCATCTCCAAAACCTCAACCTGTTCTCCATTACTGCAAAACAATTACTTATTTCATGTTCTTTTACTTTTCACAATCAACCCTGATAATTATTGATATCCTGACTAAGAGTTACAAGATAACCATAGCTTGCTTCAAGCCGACAATCTTCGTGGGATCGACCCTTACTCACGTAAGGTATTACTTGGACGACCCAGTGCACTTGTTGGTTAGTTGTGCGGAATTGCAAAAGTGTGATTGCAATTTCGTGCACCAAGGTTCATAAAAGATTTTTCGAAAATAGCCAGAGCTCTGGGTAATCTTTTAGTTGCAGATGTACCTTTTTGCTTTGATAATGACTGTCTGCATGTGTTCGAAACTCTAAAAGCAAAACTTGTCTCTGCACCCATCATAGCTCCTCCTAACTGGGATTTGCCATTTGAGCTTATGTGTGATGCCAGTGATCACGCCATTGGGCTATCCTGGGGAAGAGGGAAGACAAGCTTATCCATGTAATTTACTATGCCAGTCACGTCTTAAATGACGTACTAAAGAATCACACAACCACAGAAAAGGAATTATTAGCTGTAGTATATGCTTTTGACAAGTTTAGGTCCTATCTCATTGGTTCAAAAGGCATAGATGGGTACTCCTTCTTAAAGAATTTAATGTTGAGATAATAGACAAGAGAGGTATAGAGAATCAAGTAGCTGACCACCTCTCCCAAATTGAGCCTGAAGAAACTGTGGTCATTCCTATCCCGGTGAATGAAGCCTTCCTTAACGAGTAGCTATTTGCCATATTTAAAGCCCCATGGTTTACAAATATTGCAAATTATAAGGCTAGTAGGTTTATCCCCACTGAATTTACCAAGCAAGAAATCAAGAAGTTGCTACATGATGCCAAGTATTCCTTGTGGGAGGAACCTTATTTATTTAAGAGATGCTCAGATGGACTCATCCGTAGGTGTATTTTAGAGGAAGAAACAAGAGTTGTGCTTTGGCATTGTCATGGTTCTGAGTATGGTGGCCATTTTGGTGGTGAAATGACTGCGGCAAAAGTTCTCCACTGTAGTTTTTATTGGCCTACCTTGTTCAATGATGTCAGAGAATTTGTGAGGAACTGTGATCAATGCCAAAGGGCTGGGAATCTACCTAAACATAATGAGATGCCACAACAGGCCATATTAGAGATTGAGTTGTTTGATGTATAGGGAATTGATTTCATGGGACCCTTTCCTCCCTCAAACTTAAACAACTACATACTAGTAGCTGTGGACTATGTCTCCAAGTGGGTGGAGGCTGTAGCTTTACCCACCAATGACACTCGAGTGGTGATGAGCTTCCTTCAGAGTAATATATTCAATAGGTTTGGTGTCCCAAGGATAGTATGGGGTCTGACACTAGGTGGCCACCTGCTACCACCCTTAGACAAGTGGATAGGTTGAGGTTTTAAACAGAGAACTCAAACAAATTCTAGAGAAGACCGTCAGCATTTCGAGAAAGGACTGGGCATTGAGGATTGATAATGCTCTCTGGGCTTATCGGACAGCTTTCAAGACCCCCATCGGCATGTCTCCATACTAGTTGGTTTATGGCAAGGTCTGTCACTTGCCTGTAGAACTGGAGCATAAAGCGTACTGGGCAACAAAGTTCCTAAACTTTGATGGCAAGGCTGTTCGTGAGAAAAGGCTTCTTCAACTCGATGAGCTTGATGAATTTTGGAACACGGCTTCTGAAAATGCTAAGCTCTACAAAGAGAAGACAAAAGAATGGCATGACAAGAAGATAGCCACAAGAGTGTTTGAGCTGGGTCAAAAGGTCCTTTTGTTCAATTGAAGACTCAAGTTATTTCCTGGGAAGTTAAAATCCTAGTGGTCAGGACCATTTTTAGTCACCAAAGTTTTTTCAGATGGCCATATTAAACTCATGGATGAAAAGTCTGACAGAAGATTCACCGTAAATAGTCAGCGGCTGAAGCATTACCTTGGTGGCGAGATGGACCACCATAAGACTACTGGTGGACGAAATTGTGATCATTAACAATGGCTCCAATAATTTGGTAGCTCTCACACGTGAATTACACTTAGTCACAACTCCGCATAACTAACCAGCAAGTGCACTGGGTCGTCCAAGTAATACCTTATGTGAGTAAGGATCGATCCCACGGAGATTGTTGGTATGAAGCAATCTATGGTCATCTTGTAGATCTCAGTCAGGCTGATTCAAATGTGATTGGATTAGATAATTAAAAGATAAATAAAATAGGATAGAAATACTTATGTAAATTAATGGTGGGAATTTTAGATAAGCGTATGGAGATACTTGTCCCTGTTGAATCTCTGTTTTCCTCCTGCTTTCATCCAATCCTTCTTACTCCTTTCCATGGCAAGCTGTATGTAGGGCATCACCGTTGTTAATGGCTACATCCTATCCTCTCAATGAAAATGGTCCAAATGCTCTGTCACAGCACGGCTAATCATCTGTCGGTTCTCAATCAGGTTGGAATAGAATCTCATGATTCTTTTGCGTCTGTCACTAACGCCCAGCCTTCAGGAGTTTGAAGCTTGTCATAGTCATTCAATCTTGGAATCCTACTAGGAATACCACAGACAAGGTTAGACTTTCCGGATTCCCATGAATGCCTCCATCAATTCTAGCTTATACCACGAAGATTCTGATTAAGGAATCCAAGAGATATGCGCCCGGTCTAAGGTAGAACGGAAGTGGTTGTCAATCACACGCGTTCATAGGTGAGAATGATGATGAGTGTCACGGATCATCACATTCATCAAGTTGAAGTACAACGAATATCTTAGAACAAGAATAAGTTGAATTGAATAAAAAAAACAAAAGTACTTGCATTAAAACTCGAGGTACAGCAGAGCTCCACACCCTTAATCTATGGTGTGTAGAAACTCCACCGTTGAAAATACATAAGTAATGAAGGTTCAGGCATGGCCGAATGGCCAGCCCCCAAATGTGATCACAGGATCAAAAAATACAATTCAGGATCCAGGATTAATAATACAAAGGTAAAATTTTCTATTTATACTTAAACTAGCTACTACGGTTTACAGAGGTAAGTAATTGATGCATAAATCCACTTCCGGGGCCCACTTGGTGTGTGCTTGGGCTGAGCTTGATCTATCCACGAGCTGAGGCTTCTCTTGGAGTTGAACGCTAAGTTGTAATGTGTTTTGGGCGTTCAACTCTGGTTCGTGACGTGTTTCTGGCGTTTGACTCCAGAATGCAGCATGGAACTGGCGTTGAGCGCCAATTTACGTCATCTAATCACGAATAAATTATGAACTATTATATATTGCTGGAAAGCTCTGGATATCTACTTTCCAACGCTGTTAAGAGCGTGCCATTTGGAGTTCTGTAGCTCCAGAAAATCCATTTTGAGTGCAGGGAGGTCAGATTCCAACAGCATCAGCAGTCCTTTGTCAGCCTCCTATCAGAGTTTTGCTTAGGTCCCTCAATTTCAGCCAGAAAATACCTGATATCACATAAAAACACACAAACTCGTAGTAAAGTCCAAAAATGTGAATTTAGCATAAAAACTAATGAAAACATCCCTAAAAGTAACTAGATCATGCTAAAAACTACCTAAAAACAATGCCAAAAAGCGTATAAATTATCCGCTCATCACAACACCAAACTTAAATTGTTGCTTGTCCCCAAGCAACTGAAAATCAAATAGGATAAAAAGAAGAGAATATACTATAAATACCAAAATATCAATGAATATTAATTCTAATTAGATGAGCGGGACTTGTTGCTTTTTGCTTCTGAACAGTTTTGGCATCTCAGTTTTTCCTTTGAAGTATAGAATGATTGGCTTCTCTAGGAACTTAGAATTTTGGATAGTGTTATTGATTCTCCTAGTTAAGTATGTTGATTCTTGAACACAGCTACTTTTATGAGTCTTGGCCGTGGCCCTAAGCACTTTGTTTTCCAGTATTACCACCGGATACATAAATGCCACAGACACATAATTGGGTGAACCTTTTCAGATTGTGACTCAGCTTTGCTAGAGTCCCCAGTTAGAGGTGTCCAAAGCTCTTAAGTACACTCTTTTTGCCTTGGATCATGACTTTAACCACTCAGTCTCAAGCTTTTCACTTGGACCTTCATGACACAAGCACAAGGTTAGGGACAGCTTGATTTAGCCGCTTAGGCCTGGATTTTATTTCCTTGGGCCCTCCTATCCATTGATGCTCAAAGCCTTGGATCCTTTTTACCCTTGCTTTTTGGTTTTAAGGGCTATTGGCTTTTTCTGCTTGCTTTTTCTTTTTCTTTCTAAATTTTTTTCGCCATTTTTTTCGCAAGCTTTTGCTTTTTCACTGCTTTTTCTTGCTTCAAGAATCAATTTCATGATTTTTCAAATTGTCAATAACATTTTTCTTTGTTCATCATTCTTTCAAGAGCCAACAATTTTAACATTCATAAACAACAAGATCAAAAATATGCACTGTTCAATCATTCATTCGGAAAACAAAAAGTATTGTCACCACATCAATATAATTAAACTAAATTCAAGGATAAATTCAAAAATTATGTACTTTTTGTTCTTTTGAATTAGAAACATTTTTCTTTTAAGAGAGGTGAAGGATTCATGGAATTTATTTATAACTTTAAGACAGTTACTAACTACTAATGATCATGAAGTAGAGACACAAAACATAGATAAACATATAACATAAAAACCGAAAAATAGAAAAAAAAATAAGAACAAGGAATGAATCCACCTTAGTGGCGGCTTCTTCTTGAAGGACCAATGATGTCCTTAAGCTTTTCTATGTCCCTTCCTTGCCTTTGTTGCTCCTTCCTCGTTGCCCTTTGATCTTCTCTAATTTCATGGAGAATGATAGAGTGCTCTTGATGTTCCACCCTTAATTGATCCACATTGTAACTCAAATTTTCTAAGGAAGTGTTGAGTTGTTCCCAATAGTTGTTGGGAGGAAAGTGCATCCCTTGAGGCATCTCCGGGATTTCTTGGTGATGAGCTTCCTCATGCGTCTCTTGGGTTCCATGAGTGGGCTCTCTTGTTTGCTCCATCCTTTTCTTAGTGATGGGCTTGTCCTCCTCAATGAGGATGTATCCTTCTATGATAACTCCAGCTGAGTAACATAGATGGCAAATAAGATGAGAAAAAGCTAGCCTTGCCAAAGTAGAAGACTTATCGGCTATTTTGTAGAATTCATGGGAGATGACTTCATGAACTTCTACTTCCTCTCCAATCATGATGCTAGGAATCATGATGGCCCGATCCACAGTAACTTCAGATCGGTTGCTAGTGGGGATGATGGAGTGTTGAATGAACTCTAACCATCCTCTAGCCACAGGCTTGAGGTCCAGTCTTCTTAGTTGAACCGGTTTGCCTTTGGAGTCTCTTTTCCATTGAGCTCCTTCCACACATATGTCCATAAGGACTTGGTCCAACCTTTGATTAAAGTTGACCCTTCTAGTGTAGGGGCGTGCATCTCCTTGCATCATGGGTAAGTTGAACGCCAACCTCACATTTTCCGGACTAAAATCTAAGTATTTCCCCCGAACCATTGTAAGATAATTCTTTGGACTTGGGTTCACACTTTGATCATAGTTCCTAGTGATCCATGCATTGGCATAGAAGTCTTGAACCATTAAGATTCTGACTTGTTTAATGGGGTTGGTTAGAACTTCCCAACTTCTTCTTTAGATCTCATGTCGGATCTCCGGATACTCATTTTTCTTGAGCTTGAAAGGGACCTCAGGGATCACCTTCTTCTTGGCCACAACATCATAGAAGTGGTCTTGATGGGCTTTGGAGATGAATCTTTCAATCTCCCATGACTCGGAGGTGGAAGCTTTTGTCTTCCCTTTCCCTTTTCTAGAGGATTCTCCGGCCTTAGGTGCCATCAATGGTAATGGAAAAACAAAAAGCTTATGCTTTTACCACACCAAACTTAAAATATTGCTCGCCCTCGAGCAAGAGAAGAAAGAAAAGAAGAAGAAAAAGAAAAAAATATGGAGGAGAGGGGGAGAGGTGTATTCGGCCAAGAAGGAGAAGAGAGGTGTGTGTTGTGTGAAAATTAAGGAGAATGGAGGGGTTTATATAGGGACGTGAGAGAGGGTAGGTTAGGCCATTTTAGGGTGGGTTTGGGTGGGAAAGATTTTTTAATTTTGAAGGTAGGTGGGGTTTATGGGGAAGAGTGGGTGGATGTGAGTGGTGAAGGGGGTAATTGGGAAGAGAGATTGAGGTGATTGGTGAATGGTTTTTGGGAAAGTGTGTTATAGGATTAATTAGGAGGTAAGGTGGGAATATGTTAGGTGGGGATCCTGTGGGGTCCACAGATTCAGAGGTGATCCTGTGGGGTCCACAGATCCTGAGGTGTCAAGGATTTACATCCCTACACCAATTAGGCATGTAAAATGCCTTAGCATACCATTCTGGCGTTTAAACGCCGAAGTGGTGCATGTTCTGGGCGTTCAACTACCATGTGTAGCATGTTTCTAGCGTTGAACGCCAGTTCCATGCTTGTTACTGGCTTTCAGCGCCAGCTTTCCTCAGGGCATATTCCTGGTGTTCAAACGCCAGGATGTTGCTTGCTTCTGGCGTTCAACGCCAGATCCATGCTCTGTTCTGGCGTTGAATGCCAGCCAGATGCTCCTTACTGGCATTTAAATGCCAGTAAGTCCTTCCTCCAGGGTGTGATTTTTCTTTTGCTGTTTTTGATTCTGTTTTTAATTTTAATATTTTTTTCGTGACTCCACATGATCATGAACCTACTAAAACACAAAATAACAAATAAATAAAAATAAAATTAGATAAATAAAAATTGGGTTGCCTCCCAACAAGCGCTTCTTTAATGTTACTAGCTTGACAGTGGGCTCTCATGGAGCCTCACAGAAGTTCAGAGCATGACGAAGGCCTCCGAATACCAAACTTAGAGTTTGAATGTGGGGTCTTCTCAACACCAAACTTAGAGTTTGATTGTGGGGGCTTTGTTTGACTCTGTATTGAGAGAAGCTCTGCATGCTTTCTCTCCCTTATTACAGAAGGATAATCGTGTGCCTTAAACATAAGGTAGTCCCCATTCAATTGAAGGACTAATTCTCCTCTGTTAACATCTATCACAGCTTCTGCTGTTGCTAGGAAAGGTCTTCCAAGGATCATGCATTCATCCTCTTCCTTCCTAGTGTCTAAGATTATGAAATTAGCAGGAATGTAAAGGCCTTTAACCTTTACCAACACATCCTCTACTAATCCATAAGCTTGTCTTACTGACTTGTCTGCCAATTGTAATGAGAATAAGGCAGGCTGTACCTCAATGATCCCCAGTTTCTCCATTACAGAGAGTGGCATAAGGTTTATGCCTGACCCTAGATCACACAGAGCCTTGTTAAAGGTCATGGTGCCTATGGTACAGGGTATTAAGAATTTCCCAGGATCTTGTTTCTTTTGAGGTAGAGTTTGCTGAACCCATGTATTAAGTTCACTAATGAGCAAGGGAGGTTCACCTTCCCAAGTCTCATTACCAAATAACTTGGTATTCAGCTTCATAATGGCTCCTAGATATTGAGCAACTTGCTCTCTAGTTACATCTTCATCCTCTTCAGAGGAAGAATAATCTTCAGAGCTCATGAATGGCAGAAGGAGATTTAATGGAATCTCTATGGTCTCTATATGAGCCTCAGATTCTTTTAGGTCCTCAATAGGGAACTCCTTCTTGTTTGAGAGACGTCCCAGGAGGTCTTCCTCACTAGGATTTTCGTCCTTCTCCTCCCTTGTCCATTTGGCCATATTGATTACATCAATGGCCTTGCACTCACCTTTTCGATTCTCTCCTGTATTGCTTGGGAGAATACTGGGAGGAGTTTCAATGGCTTTCTTACTCAGCTAGCCCACTTGTGCCTCCAAATTTCTGATGGAGGACCTTGTTTCACTCATGAAACTTAAAGTGGCCTTAGACATATCAGAGACTAAATTTTCTAAATTAGAGGGGCTCTGCTCAGAATTCTCCGTCTGTTGCCGAGAAGATGATGGAAAAGGCTTGTTATTGCTTAGCCTGTTTCTTCCACCATTATTAAAGCCTTGTTGAGGCTTCTGTTGATCCTTCCATGAGAAATTTGGATGATTTCTCCATGATGAATTATAGGTGTTCCCATAAGGTTCACCCATGTAATTTACCTCTGCTATTACAGGGTTCTTAGGATCATAAGCTTCTTCAGAAGCTGCCTCTTTAGTACTGTTGGATGCATTTTGCCATCCATTCAGACTTTGAGAGATCATGTTGACTTGTTGAGTCAACACTTTGTTCTGAGCCAATATGGCATTCAGAGCATCAATTTCAAGAACTCCCTTCCTCTGAGGCATCCCATTATTCACAGAATTCCTCTCAGAAGTGTATATGAATTGGTTATTTGCAACCATGTCAATAAGTTCTTGAGCTTCTGCAGGCGTTTTCTTTAAGTGAATGGATCCACCTGTAGAATGGTCCAATGACATTTTGGAAAACTCAGATAGACCATAATAGAATATATCTAATATGGTCCATTCTGAAAACATGTCAGAAGGACACTTTTTGGTCATCTGCTTGTATCTTTCCCAAGCTTTATAGAGGGATTCGCCATCTTTTTGTTTGAAGGTATGAACATCCACTCTAAGATTGCTCAGTTTTTGAGGAGGAAAGAATTTATCCAAAAAGGTCGTGACCAGCTTATCCCAAGAGTCTAGGCTATCTTTAGGTTGTGAGTCCAACCATGTTCTAGCTCTGTCTCTTACAACAAAAGGGAAAAAGCATGAGCCTGTAGACTTCAGGATCTACTCCATTCGTCTTAACAGTCTCACAAATCTGTAAGAACTCAGTTAAAAACTGATAAGGATCTTCAAATGGAAGTCCATGAAACTTGCAGTTCTGTTGCATCAAAGCAACTAATTAAGGTTTCAGCTCAAAATTGTTTGCTCCAATGGCAGGAATTGAGATGCTTCTTCCATCAAACTTGGACGTTGGTTTAGTGAAATCACCAAGCATCCTCCTTGCATTATTGTTGTTGGGTTCGGCTGCCATCTCCTTCTCTTGTTCGAAAATTTCAGAAAGGTTGCCTCTGGATTGTTGTAATTTAGCTTCTCTTAGTTTCCTCTTCAGAGTCCTTTCAGGTTCAGGATCAGCTTTAACAAGAGTGCCTTTTTCCTTATTCCTGCTCATATGAAAGAGAAGAGAAAAAGAAAAGGAAGAAGAATCCTCTATATCTGGACAAAGAGGATCCTTATTATTAGTAAAGGAAGAAAGGAATAAGAGTGGAGAATCCAATCACAAGGGTGAGGATAGAGGCAGTGATTGGAGATGAAGAGAGGTGAAGAGAAGTGTTAGTAAATAAATAAACATATAGAAGAAGAGAAGAGAGGGAGAATTCGAAAATAATTTTGAAAAACTAGTTAATGATTTTCGAAAATTAAAGATAAGAAATAATTAAAATTAAAATTTAAAACAATTAAAAAGAATTTTAGATGAGATATTTTCGAGAATTAAAGAGGGAAAAGTAGTTAGGTGGTTTTGAAAAAGATAATAAACAAACAAAAAGTCAAATAGTTAGTTGAAGAAGATATTAAAATTAAATTTGAAAAGATAAGAAGATAAGAAGTTAGATAAGATATTTTGAAATCAAATTTTTGAAAAAGATATGATGAAAAGAAAAGATAACAAGATATGATAAAAAGATAAGATAAGAAGATATGATAAAAAGATATGGTTGAAAAAGATTTAATTTTTTTTAAAATTAAAATTAATTGCTTAACTAACAAGAAACTAAAAGATAAGATTCTAGAATTTAAAGATTGAACCTTTCTTAACAAGAAAGTAACAAACTTCAAATTTTTGAATCAATCACATTAATTGTTAGCATAATTTCAAAAATTTGAAATAAAATTAAGAAAAATATTTTGAAAATAATTTTAAAATTTTCAAAAATAAATAAAAAAATGAAAAAGATTTGATTTTTGAAAAGGTTTTGAAAAGATAAGATTTTTAAAATTGAAAATTTGACTTGACTTGTAAGAAACACTAATTTTTAAAAATTTGGAGGTAAATAAGGAAAAGATATTTTTTTATTTTTGAATTTTTAATGAGGAGAGAGAAAAACACAAACATGACCCAAAACATGAAAATTTTTGGATCAAAACACATGATGCATGCAAGAACACTCTGAATGTCAAGATGAACATCAAGAACAATTTAAAGATCATGATGAACATCAAGAACATATTTTTGAAAAATTTTTGATGCAAAGAAAACATGCAAGACACCAAACTTAGAATTCTTTAATGCATGGATACCATGAAAAACAAGAAGACTTGTCAAGAACAACTTGAAGATCATGAAGAACACCATGAATGCATGAATTTTCGAAAAATGCAAGAAAAATATTTTAAAGCATGCAATTGACGCCAAACTTAGAAATTGACTCAAGACTCAAACAAGAAACACAAAATATTTTTTATTTTTATGATTTTCTAATTTTTTTGTATTCTCTTTTATTTTTTTCGAAAAACATATGGAAAAAGAAAATAAGAAATTCAAAATCTTTAAGAATTTCAGGAATCTTTCAATGTTAGCCCAAAGCTCCAATCAAAGGGTTTGACATGGCTGAATAGCCAATCAGCTTTAGGATGGAATTACATGCATTGTGGTGATTAGTTGAAGACCAATCCCAAAGGAGTTTGGATATGGCTTTATAGCCAACCAAGCATCAACATGTTACTTGTGAAACTCTAGAATTCATTCTTAAAAATTTAGAATAATTTTCGAAAACAGATGAGAACTTTTTGAAAGATTTTAGAAAATTTTTTTTTGAAATTAAAACAAAAAGAAAATTACCTAATCTGAGCAACAAGATGAACCGTCAGTTGTCCATACTCGAACAATCCCCGGCAATGGCGCCAAAAACTTGGTGTTGTTGCCGGATCAAAAGAGAACTTGGCGCTGTAGTTGCACGTAATTGTAATTAGAACAATCCCCGGCAACGGCGCCAAAAACTTGGTGGACGAAATTGTGATCATTAACAATGGCTCCAATAATTTGATAGCTCTCACACGTGAATTACACTTAGTCATAACTCCGCACAACTAACCAGTAAGTGCACTGGGTCGTCCAAATAATACCTTACGTGAGTAAGGGTCGATCCCACGGAGATTGTTGGTATGAAGCAATCTATGGTCATCTTGTAGATCTCAGTCAGGCTGATTCAAATGTGATTGGATTAGATAATTAAAAGATAAATAAAATAGGATAGAAATACTTATGTAAATTAATGGTGGGAATTTCAGATAAGCGTATGGAGATGCTTATCCCTGTTGAATCTCTGTTTTCCTACTGCTTTCATCCAATTCTTCTTACTCCTTTCCATGGCAAGCTGTATGTAGGGCATCACCGTTGTCAATGGCTACATCCCATCCTCTCAGTGAAAATGGTCCAAATGCTCTGTCACATCACGGCTAATCATCTGTCGGTTCTCAATCAGGCTGGAATAAAATCCCGTGATTCTTTTGTGTCTGTCACTAACGCCTAGCCTTCAGGAGTTTTAAGCTCATCACAGTCATTCAATCTCGGAATCCTACTCGGAATCCAAGAGATATGCGCCCGGTCTAAGGTAGAACGGAAGTGGTTGTCAATCACGCGCGTTCATAGGTGAGAATGATGATGAGTGTCACGGATCATCACATTCATCAAGTTGAAGTACAACGAATATCTTAGAACAAGAATAAGTCGAATTGAATAAAAAAACAGAAGTACTTGCATTAAAACTCGAGGTACAGCAGAGCTCCACACCCTTAATCTATGGTGTGTAGAAACTCCACCGTTGAAAATACATAAGTAATGAAAGTTCAGGTATGGCCGAATGGCCAGCCCCCAAACGTGATCACAGGATCAAAAAATACAATTCAGGATCCAGGATTAATAATACAAAGGTAAAATGTTCTATTTATACTTAAACTAGCTACTAGGGTTTACAGAGGTAAGTAATTGATGCATAAATCCACTTCCAGGTCCCACTTGGTGTGTGCTTGGGCTGAGCTTGATCTATCCACGAGCTGAGGCTTCTCTTGGGGTTGAACGCCAAGTTGTAACGTGTTTTGGGCGTTCAACTCTGGTTCGTGACGTGTTTCTGGCGTTTGACTCAAGAATGCAGCATGGAACTGGCGTTGAGCGCAAATTTACATCATCTAATCACGAATAAAGTATGAACTATTATATATTTCTAGAAAGCTCTGGATGTCTACTTTCCAACGCTGTTGAGAGCGCGCCATTTGAAGTTCTGTAGCTCCAGAAAATCCATTTCGAGTGCAGGGAGGTCAGATTCCAACAACATCAGCAGTCCTTTGTCAGCCTCCTATCAGAGTTTTGCTCAGGTCCCTCAATTTCAGCTAGAAAATACCTGAAATCACAGAAAAACACACAAACTCATAGTAAAGTCCAAAAATGTGAATTTAGCATAAAAACTAATGAAAACATCCCTAAAAGTAACTAGATCATGCTAAAAACTACCTAAAAACAATGCCAAAAAGCGTATAAATTATCCGCTTATCAATTACCCACATGCTCACATAGCAAGGGTGAATCGTCAAGTTGGTGATGTTAAAGAAACACTTGTTGGGAGGCAACCTGACGCTTCTAGTATCCTATATTAATAGTTTAATCATTGCATTTTTTTACTTATTTTGATTCTAGACATTGTAGTTTTCATTGTTTTCAACAATTTTTGAGCCTTGTGTACTAAGTATAGCAGGAACAGGTGCTTTTTGAAAAGAGACAAGAGCTCCATGGTGGAGGAAGTTGATGTAGGTGGTTGGGCGCTGAACGCCTGGATCTGGTGTTTAGCACCAGAAGGCACACAAAAATAGAGATGGCAGCTGCCACCTTGGCATTTAGGACCGGTTCTGGGCGTCTGATGAGAGATTTTTATGCCGGTATAGAAATTAGCAATAAATCCAATTGTGAGTATAATCTAACTGACGCGCAAATTTCACATCAAACAATCCTAAAATCTATAACCGAGAGTATTAGTCCCAAGTCGTCCTCCCTAGGAATTACCTTAGAGTGCACATCATTGATTAGGAAGTCTATTGTGGTTTTGAGAGTTTGGTGTAAGAATTTAAGTCAACAAAAATGAACAACAATCAATTATGATAAAAGCCTTGGTTAAGGGTGAGCACTGGAAGTTCCATCATTATAGCTTCCATCAATTGTGACAACAATTAAATCATTGCTTCACTTAGTCAACCCCTAAGTATGGAGGAAGGTCTAGTGAAAGTAATCAACTTGAGTCACAAGTCCTAGCCTACCTTAAAGGAGCCTAGCTTTAGTGTTACACAAGTCAATTAGTAATTCTCAATTGATAACCAACAAATGATATTAACTATTCAAGTGTTTCCAACACTCAACCCCTAAGCCAAGTAAGAGGAATCTCCTCAAACAATTAGTGAGCAATAGTGAGAAGCATTATGAGATTGAGAAAAAGGAATTGAATTCAAGGTATCTCTTTCAAGCAATCATCAGCAATCAATCAATTAAATGAAATTCCTCAATTCTTTAATCAAAATCAAAGTAACAAAGTCACAAATCTAAGATCCAAAGTGAATGAATCAAAAGAACACTAATTAAGAGTAGGAGAATAGATCTACAACTTGAATCAAAGTAAAAGTGAATTAGCAATTGATCTCACCAAAGGAATCCAAGAGAAATTGAAATGGAAAGAGCAAAATCCTAGACAGAAGTTAGAGTTTCTCTCTCTACAAAATGTAACTAACTTCCCAAAATATCTAGAAAATGTGTGTAATGAGTGAATGGATCATGGATTCCTCAATCCTTGTTCTTCTTATGCTTTTTCCCGCCAGAATTCTGCTCCAAACAGGGTGTGTAACTCCCCTTGAAATCACTGGTCACATTTTCTCCTTAAAGTCACGTGTGGCATCGACGCTTACGCGCACAGCACGTGTACGTGTTCCTGGAGCTTTACAATCCACACGCATGCGTCAAGCGTGCGTGCGCATCCATGAGGTTTTGGCATAGCCATGCAAATGCGCCGGCTTCTGGCTTTTGGCTTCTTCGCGCCAATCTTGGTAGCACGCATCTTCGCTGGTCAAAACTCCAAAGCTTTATTTTTCCATGCTCCTTCCCTTTATGCATGCTTCCTCCCTCTCTTCTAAGCCATCCTTGCCCTATAAGCTCTGAAATCACTTAACAAACGGATCACGGCATCAAATGGTAATAGAGTAAGATTAAAATTTATCTAATTTAGTGCAAAAGAAGCAATGTTTCATCCATGAAGCAAATTTGGAAAAGGGACACAAAATCATGCATTTTTATATGAATAAGTGTGAAAGATCATTGATAAAACCCTCAAATTCTATATAAGATAAACCCTAAAATGGGGTTTATCAGCGTCTGGCACCAAGGTGTACACAAAAATGGGAAGACTCACTAGCACCCCAATATTTAACACCAACATCTGGCGTTTGGCACCCGGGGTGTTGAAACATGAGGATTTGTTACTGGACCCCTGGAGTGTAACGCCATCATTGGGCACTGAATGCCCAGTCACTGGTGTTTAGCACCGAAGGAACGCATTAGCGTGGAATGGTCTCTAGAGGGGTGGCACTAAATGCCCCTACCTAGTGTTTAGCACCAAGTGTGCTGAACCACCCCCCTTTAATTTGAATTCAAATCTTTTGCATCATTACCTTTCCAATGCTCATCTACCCCTATCATATCTTTTACCTTCCCCATGATTCTCTCCCATTCTCAATTACCTATCACAAATCAAATCCAAATCTCCTACAAATGTCACCATACCTCCTCATTCATTAACCTTTCTTCATCCACCACTTTAAAATACTTCCTACCACCCCCATTCCGCACACCACAACTCTTCTTTCTTCTTCCTTTCTTATATACCTAAACCCCAAGGCTGTGCCTCCCCCTCTCTTCATCTTCATCTCCACTCTTCTCCTTTGTCTATCCCCTTCAAACCCCTACTTTATTTCCTTTTATTTTTCTCGAGGAGTAGCAAACTTTAAGTTAGTGCTGTCACATCGCTTGTTTGCTATATTTGCATCAATGGTGCAAAAAGGAGGTGAATTTTCTTCAAGAAAGAGGAAGGAAAAGGAATCTCAAATCGAAACTTTGACTCAAAAAAGTTCTCCTACAAGCTACATGAAGAGCACTTCTTTGAGATGACAAGTAAAAAGACAATAATCCTAAAAGTAAGGTTTGACCTCAAAGCGAATGAATATCTAGAGATACAGAAACAAATTGAAAGAAGAAGTTGGCAACCTCTGAGCAATCCACACACTAAGGTGGGTGAGCTAAAGGTCCAAGAATTCCATGGGAATGCATGGATCACCTACAAGGAACTTGCTCATGGGATAAATGAGAAGAATTTTTAGACTTTTGTGCAAGGGAAAGCTTTGGACTTCAATCCAAGGATTATTAGGGCAACTCTCCGACTGCCACCTCCAAATCATGGCAGGAGGTCTTATAGTGAGAGAATGAGTAGGGGCTAAAGGTATGATGAGGTAATTGCAGACATTTGTCTCCTAGGAACTCAGTGGAATTTGAGTTCGGATGGGTAGCCAAACCAACTAAATTGGCGTGACCTCAAGCCAGTTGCTATAGGATGGTTGGAGTTCATCCAATGCTCCATCATCCCAAAAAGAACTGTTCAGAATGCATAGTAGATAGAGCTATTCTAATCCGTTGTATCATGACTGGGGTTGAGGTAGATGTGGGTCCCATCATTTCACGACAAATCTACAATATAGCCTCCAATGCCAACACACATGCCAAGTTGGCCTTCCCTCATCTCATATACCGGCTTTGTGAGGCCGCAGGGGTCCACATTAGTAATGATTTTCTTATTCTCATCGAGCGGCCAATCTCAAGAAAGACCATGGAGCAGGCTAGGGGGTATGCACGAGTTCTGAAAAGACAAGCCGAGGAAGAGACTCAGCCAGCACCTCTACAACCTTTTGTGCCTAAGAAGCATTACTTTCCACCTCAGAAGTACTGGCAGTAGTTGACCTCATCCCTTGAGAAGATGAAAGTCACTTAGGATAGACATGGCGTCCTCCTCCATCAGATTGTGGCAAAACAAGAGAGTCAGTGCCATGAGCTTTGCCAAGTGAGGCAAGACATTGGGCATCTGAGAAAGCATATGGAGCACAGCCTGAGGATAGAGATGGCCACCGACATGACTGAGGTGGTTGAGTTTGATGAGTCCATATTTGATGATATATTTTGGCTTGATTTGGATGGATTTCATCATATAAACTCACACTTAACCACTTAAATAGCATACTTTTGTGTTCTATCCCTAAATTGAACATAAATGTGAAAACATTCGTTTTTGTGCTTAAATTGAGCAATTTAATTCCACTTTTATGCCAATCGATGTTGTGATATGTTTTGTGAGTGATTTCAGGTCATTTAGGCAAGATTGGCTAGGCAAAAGTGGAGGAAAGCATGTACAAGGGAGAATACATGAAGAAAACAAGGAAAAGCACACACAGTCAAGTGTGCGTGTGCACAGGCAAGTGTGCGTGCTGATGAATGGATTTTTGACGGTTTATAATTTCACTAATGAAATCTTGTTGTAAAGTATAGTTTTCAAACCAACAATAATCCTTTCATGCAAAAATTTGTTTGTCACAATACAAACTCCTAAAATCTATAAACTGAACTATTCAAACCTCGGGTCGTCTCTCAAAGGAATTGCAGGGTATTGTTCTTGTTATTGGTTATAAGTTCGTATATTTTGGGGTTTTGGAGTAAGAAATGAGAAAAGTAAATGACAACAGAATTCAAATGACAAAATGGTCTAGGCAAGGGGTGGTGATCAAGGATCTCTATCCTTATTACTAACCACAACATGATAATTGCAAGGATCAATCCCACTAAGTCATCCTCTAACTAATGGTAGAGGAAAGTCAAGTGAGCTATATCAATCCAAGTCCATAAGTCCTAGCTTTGCACTAATTGAATTAGTGAGAACTAGAGTTAATGGCTATCAATCATCAATCACTTGGACATTAGTAACTCAAGAATTCCTAAGTTACCTTCCCAAGCCAAGAACATAAAATCATACTCTAAAATCCTTCCAAGCATTTCATCAAACACTTGGAAGGCACAAAAGGAAAGCATAGTGATTCAACAATAAGAATGAATTCTAACAACAATTGAATGCAAGGAAATAACAACAACAATAAAGGAAATCATAATTGACATGAATTACCTCAAAATACATTAAAAGAAAAATAAAAGAACAAAAGTAGATCCACAACAAAGTATGAGAATTACAAGAACTAAAGCACAAAACTAGATAGAGGAGGGGTAGAGGAGCAAGAATTGATAAAGAAGAAGTAAATCAGAGCAAGAATTAAGCCTAGATCTAAGGAGAAATTAAACCTAATCCTAATCCTAATTCAGAGAGAAGTGAGAGCTTCTTTCTCTAAAAAACTAAACTAAAACTAGATCTAATGTTTAATGAATGATCCAAGATGAAGAATGCTCCCTCCCCCTTCAATCCTTGGTTCCTTTTATCTTTTCCCGTCAAAAACTCAGCTCCAAATGGGGTCAGAAACCCTCCGAAATCTCCAGGCACGAGTTTTACTAAAAGAGTCACGTACGGCCTTCGGCGAGTATGCGCACAGTGCGCGTGCGCGCCCATGGAGCAATTTGCAATCTACGCAGAGGCGTACAGTGTGCGGGCGCGTCCATGGCGTTTTCCAAATCTTTGGCTTTTCATGATTTCTCCTCTTTGCTTGCTTTTCTTTTCACTCCTTTGATCTACTCTTAGCCCTATTCAATCTGAAATCAGTAACAAACACATCAAGACATCTAGTGAAATCAAAGAGAGATTAAAATCATCAAGTTAAAGGCCTAAAAAGCATGTTTTCACAACTAAGCCCAAATAAGGAGACAACCACAAAATCATGCTATTTTATTGAATAAATGTGAGAAAAGGTTAACAAAATGCTCTAAATGCAACACAAGATAAACCCTAAAAATGGGGTTTATCACGTGCGCACAAGAAGGAATTAGTATGTGTGCGTGCGCACAACCCACTGTGCGTACGCACAGGTGAACATTCAGCAAAGTGTGCGTGCGCACACATCTGTGCGTACGCACAGGTCCCTGCACATGGTTTCATTAATGAAACACGTGATCCATGATTTTAGGGGCCTTTGTCTCAATTTTGAAAGGCTTGATGCTGAATGGGAAGTGCTATATCAAGGGGAATTGAAGCCATATCAAGGGAGCTCAACATTAGTTAGTATTAGGTTTTAGTTTTAGTTTTCATTATTTAGAAAAGCATCCTTAGGAGTAGGAGTAGTGTATATAGCAATTTTATCTCCTAGGGTTTTGTCAATTTTCATTGTCGCATTTTATAGCAAGTTTGATCATGGATTTTGCTTCTTTAATTGTAAGTACTCTCAATTTCCTCTTTAATTACATCATCTTTGTTTTCATTTCTCTTTGGTTCAAGTTACTTGTTAATATTTGCAATTTTGAGTTCCTTGAAATTTTTATTGATGTATTTAATATTTTATGCTTTATATATGCTTGATTGTTTATTTATAGGTGATTTTGTGAATAGTTGGTTATAGTTTTGTGTTTTCTTTTGTTATTTCACATGTTTTGGTTTTGTGCCCACCAAGTGTTTGTGAAAAGGCCACTTGGTAATTTTGAGTAGATTTTGACACTTTAGCTTGGGGTTTGAGTTCCTAGGATACTAGAGTCATGATGTCTGACATGTAGTGTTAATTCTTGGGTATTTAGTTCACTCTTGTATCCATTGAAGCTAGCTTTTTACCAATTAATTTGGTAAGTTGGCTAAGACTTATGGATCAAGGTCAATTATGCTTGCTTAACCTACTCCTCGATGTTAGGGGTTAACTAAGTGAGATTGACTCATCATAATTATCATAGTTGTGATTATGACGATGATAGGATTCCTTGGACTCTCATCCTCAAGTCAAGGTTCTTTTATACATATCTTTGCATTTTCACTATGTTTTGATCTTGTCCCCTTTCTACTTGCATTAATATCAATTTTAATAATTACTTAGTTCGTTTATATCTTAGTTCTTTTAATCTTTAGTTCTTTAATTCAAAACCCCCCTTTTTGCCTCCACAACCAAGAGCGTAACACTTTCAATTGCATCCCAAGGGAGAACGACCTGAGGTTGAATTACTCTTGATCTCAGTTTATTGTTTTGTAATTTGAAAATCTAAACTTTGATTTGAGAACTACTTGTCGGCTTGAAACTATACTTGCAACGAAGGAATTATTTTGTGAAAATTCTAAGCCGATGGTTTCGCTCTTTCAGAGTTCTTTTCATCTTATTTCTGTTTCCACTTCCTTATGTTTTTTCCTTTTTTCTATTTTTCGGTTTTATTATTAATGCATGGCTCTTACTATTTATTTCCTTCAGTTATGCTTGATTATAAACTTTAAAGTTTTGGTAACGTTGGGTCGTGCTCTGAATGTTGCATGTCACTTTAATGTTACTGTGGTTGCTGCGAATATGGTTTAAGCTGAAGTTGCAGCTTCCGCTGACCGCGAGCCAAGAGAAAAGATTTTCTATGATGCGTTTGGGTTACATGTTTGCTTATCAAGGTAGGAGCTTTTTCTAAAAACTTATTTTGTAATTGGAATTGTTATAAATTGATATTGACATAAGAAATTCATTTTTGGTGATTATGTACGTCTTATGAATTATCTGGTTTGTCTTGGATGAATATGGTTGTCTGTTTGATTAAATTATTGACTGATTTTGTTAAGTTGGAGATTTCTGATTGGTTTGATTCGAAATGATTTTAATGGTTGAAAGTCTAAATTTTGTTTTACTAGAAAATGATTTGGTCTTGAACCCGTTGGAAAGGGTTGAGGATTGGTTTGGTTGCGACCTGAAAAAGGTGACAAAGTACAAGTTTTAGGGGAGGTGCTGCCGAAATTTCTATAAAATCCGAGACTTTGTTTGAAACGTTATTTTGAAAATAATAAATTATGCTTTGAATTGAATTATTGATAAATGAATTATATTTGAACTTATTTTATTAAGAAAATTATTATATTTTGAATGAAAATTATTTAAGAAAAGAATTAGGTTTTAAAGTTGATTTAAAGATGAAAATACTTATGTTTTGGAAATTGATTAAGTAAGCAGATTTGGAGGAGTTTTAGTGGATTCAGAAGAAACTTGAATTTTGATTGAATAATTTCACTTTACGACATTTTAAGGAAAGTTTGAAGTATTCTTTAAAATTTTGTTTTAGCAAAACTAAAACAATTTTCGAGCCTTTAAAAATGCTTCAGATTTAAGAATGAAATTACAATTGGTTTTGGTTTAAGTAAGTTGGTTTCGAAATTGGTTCGGAATATTTGGATACACGACTTATTTTTTGTTTAAATTCTATTTTATTTATTCAAATCAAGAAGCTAAGGTTTTAGAGGTTTTCCATGAATTTAAGGAAATGAGTTAGGTTATTCTCCCCTAAAGTCATGAGACTCTGCTGAGGGATTTTATTAATCGTGATTTATAATGAATGATTTTGAGTCTTTTAGAAGAGATTTTGATTTTGGCATGATTTTGAAGTTGTTTGAAAGTTTTGAAAAGATGTTGCGGAAAGTGGCTCTGTTTTGAAAAGAAAATTGCCTTGAGAAAAGTGGTTCTTGACAAGATGTGAACTGAATACGTTTGTTATTTGAAAGTAAATGGGCTATGAATGATTATTGAAATAAGAGTTTGAGCCTGATTGATTGTGGATATTATTGAGATTGTTGATAAGTTGCTTGCACCTGGCAAGGACGGTTGGTTAATCTCGCTTGTCGAGGTTGTGGCCCCGGCATAAGGACGGTTGGTTATTTCCGCTTACGTGTAGATGTGAGGTCAGAGGCAGAGTATCCCGCTCACATCCTTTCGGATTCACAAGAGTATGCCGGGCACTATATCCCTGGACCGTGTGCCGGGCATGATATCCCTAGGGGTTCCCATTTATATTCGTGACCGAAAAGCAACATTCCCATGGGAATGTGTCGGGTTGGCAGTTGATCCGACAATGTGATATCATAGCCAGTAGGACAGACATTCATTATATACATCTATGTGACATTGTGTGAGTGTGCATATTACAATTGGTTTGCCTATGTGAATAATTATGTTTAACTGCTAATTGCTATACTTGATGTAACTGCTTTGATTGTGTTTGAACCTCTCTACTTGTGTTTGTAACTGAAATTTTTTGAATTATGGTGATTGGGATGTTGACTGAGTTGTTTGGGCCGGGGGCCGTGTTTGATTATTTGATGGGCCTCAGGCCGTGGCTGGTATATGTTTGAGGTCTAGTTCTATATAAAATATCTGACTAGTTCAGCATAGACTTAATGAAATTATGCTTGGAACAGGATGATCGTTTACATAGCTTAGGTAACTTCCTTTATGTTTATGGTCTAGTAAGGTATGAAAAATCAAACTGGTTCAGTATAGACTTAATGATTCTATGCTTAGAAAAGGTTGGTCATTCATACTGTCTAGGAAAACTTTTAAGATTTTATAAGAAAGGAAAATGGTTTTGGATTTTGAGGAATTAACCAAGTTCTCTTTAAAAAGGATTTTTAGATTTTTGAATGTGAACCTTTGGTTTTTGAAAAGACACATAAGATGAGCAATGATCACTGTACTTTAAAAATAGTTTTATTTACGTATCTTATTATAGCAATTCTGTAAGCCTATAGTGAGAACCAGCGAAGATGATGTTCTCACTCCCATATAGGTTTTTCCTTTTCAGAACATGGACGAAGAAGGTATGAAGACTTTATCTCTAGTTTAGTTTTACGATATTTTTGGTATTGTTTTAGATGTTATATTTTCCCTCGCCCTTATCTTTACCAATTTTGTAAGAGGGATAGGAATTTGTGATATGCATGTTTATAAGTTATTGTTATGTATATATATACTTTTTTAAGTATTGTATCTGGTCTGTATGTACGTATTTATGTTTTTCAACCTAAAAAGTTTGTATTGAAACATCACATGTTTTAAGTTTTAAGTAGGCTCCTTTTTTAGTATTAAATATTATTAGTGTTGTGGTAATATCCTAGCTAATCAGAGTGGCACAGTCGGAAGTATGACATCCTAATAGTGAGAGTGTTACATTTCGTAGAGAATTCTGAGACGAACACGTGGCCGCTGATGGCTCGTCAGTTGGAGCACCAGATCAAAAGTTATTTGAGATTGAATTTGGTTCCAAGGGTTTGAACCCTTGCTTGCTCCTCCCCTTAAAGCTTTTAGCGTGTTTCATAATGAGAGGGGGAAGAGAGAGCTGAAGCTCTTTTGTTTCATTAGGTTGGGTTAGGCCTTGGGCCTAATACGGGCCCGATTTGTCCGGTTCAGTCCATTCGGTCCAATCTTGGGCCGAAATATTTAAAAGGGAAAAACACATATAGGTCCATGACTTTTCAAAATTTTGACAAATACATCCCTGACAAAATTTAAATACAAAAAGTCCCTGACTTTAACAAACGGAGGACAATTTAGTCCTTCCGTCTATTTGCCTCTCATACACCTAACGGAATTGGCTGACGTTGCTGAAACGGTGTACAGGTGTCCGTTACGGTGCCACGTTGGAAGGGGAAAAAAGTTCGAAGGACAAATAAGTCCTTGACGTCATTTTACAAATAAAGTTCAAAGGACAAATAGGTCCTTGAGAATTTTTTTTCATTATACTTCTATTATGCTTCTATTATGAGAATTTAGTTTATAAAATTAGGCTAATTTTTTTTTGTATGGAACAAATATTGGTGTTTTTGTTGAAAATGGGAGAATGTGGTGTAATTATAGATGGGTGGATTTTTTGTGGGAAGTCAACACGTGGGGGCGTGGTGCAACACGTGGCGGGCGTGGTGAACACGTGGCATCATTCTGGCCAACACGTGGGGGGCGTGTTGAACATGTGGCAGCATCTTAGCCAACACGTGAGGGCGTGTTGAATAATTTTCACAATACTGTAATACATTTCAAATGTCAATATTCAACCAAAACACCAATTTTCTTTCCATATTAAAAATAATTTCTGATAAAATTATGCTTGTATTTTGAAATCTAGTTAACTTGTTTTATTCTACAATTTAAATTATTTGTATTAAAATTGTAAAAATTGGGCTTGTTATGTTTCTACTCTTTTTCTTAAATTGCATTAGTTTAGTTTTAGTGCATTTGTGTATTATATTAGAATTTGTTAAATTGCATTAGTTCAGTTTTCATCATACCAGTGACATTAGTTAGCATCAGTTCATTTATGCATCAAGTTAGCATTAGTTCATTTGTGCATCATTCATGTATTAAGTTAGCATTAGTGCATTTGTGTATTATATTAGAACTAGTATTTTTATGCATAATAACATTACGATAATATTTTTTTTAATTATAGTTCACTTTGTTCTAACAGTATAAATTATGCATGACACAAAAGATTTATAAAATCAAACTACTTTTACAAAAAAGTCGTAAGTTGGCAAAAGTTTCTGACTAAGAAGACCAAGATATCTGTAGATAAAAAATTAAATAATAAGATTTTTAGTTATTATTTTTATGAAAAAGTCTAATTTTTTATTAGTAATTAATTTTAACATTCGTTATCGAAAATTTAAAATAATTTAATGTGTATAATTTTACATTTAAAATATCTTAATTGTAAAAAAATATCGAATGACATATTTTGATTTGTCAAATTACTAATATAAAATATAATTATATATAGAGTAAAAATAGTAGAGAGAAATATAAAAATGGAGAGAGGTAGATGAGAGAATTTAGGAAATGAGTTTATTAATTTTGAAAAAAAAATTCTCAATGACGTATTTGTCCTTCGAACTTTATTTGTAAAATGACGTCAAGGACTTATTTGTCCTTCGAACTTTTTTCCCCTTCCAACGTGGCACCGTAACGGACACCTGGACACCGTTTCAGCCACGTCAGCCAGTTCCGTTAGGTGTATGAGAGGCAAATAGACGGAAGGACTAAATTGTCCTCCGTTTGTTAAAGTCAAGGACTTTTTTGTATTTAAATTTTGTCAGGGATGTATTTGTCAAAAGTTTAAAAAGTCAGGGACCTATTTGTCTTTTTTCCTATTTAAAATTAGTGTCAAAATTCTTATTTTAATTAGCTCCACCTCATTAAACTATAAAATTCCATTTTCTAATTTATTGGGTTAATAATTAATTTATTAGTTAATTATTTACTAATTTTGCAAGTTTTACATCCTACTCCCTAATAGAAATTTTTGTCCTCGAAAATTCGCTCTCAAATCTTCATATACGCTCCCTCATATTCAACCGACCTCTTACCATTCATTCTGCCATTCTCCGATATCAATGTAATACCCTATTACCAATTCAGGACTAAGCTAAACCCGTCTATTTCATTCTTAGTTTCGTTTAACTCTTTCTTAATGACTATAAATTTCCTTATCCTTTAGGAATGCCATGTAAATCAAATTAAATGTCAAATCCTTCTTGCCATCTCGAACACTAAAATATTTCTCAATCTCTTCATCTGAGTAAACCCATTATAACCTAAACCACACATTCACACTTTCCATTCCTCAATCCTATGCCAATCCACAAATCGTTCTCATATCCCAAAGCTTCTTCTTTACGTCCCTATAGTTCTAGAGTAACCAAAATCACAGCGCTTCCACAGTGTCACTCTGATTATAAACCACTAAGAACTTAATCATTCACTCGCTTCCACCAAGCATCTTCTTGTATCCTCTTACCTTTCTAACTAACGTTATTGACTTTTACTCTAGCTGCACAAGTTTTAATTCCTTGGTTTTCTTCACTATGTGGTCCATTATTGCCTCTGTCACCATTTCTAGTTTGTTCGTTCCATCCATTCAGCAGAAACATGCACAACAGTAGCTAGAGACTCAACTGTATTATCTCACTCGTGTTCACGAGACACAATTTGGGTTTTGTCCATACCGAACAATTGATATTAAGGTGATCAGTCTTTATATCTAAATTCTAGTGCTTTGAATCTCCAAAAGTAATGATCATGAACATTCACACCACATTGATAAATCCATATTTGATGATATATTTTGGTTTGATTTGAGTGGATTTCATCATATAAACCCACATTTATTCATCCAAATAGCATACTTTTGTGTTTTCTCTCTAAATTGAACCTAACTGTGAAAACATGCTATTTTGTGCTTAATTTGATTAATTTTATCCCACTTTTATACCATTCAATGCCTTAATAGTTTTGATGAGTGATTTCAGGTGTAAAAGGTTGGAATGGAATGATAAGAGTGGAAGAAAAGCATGCAAGATGGAGAAAACATGAAGAAATCAAAGGAGAAGCGCACACTGGCATGTGCATACGCACAACCTTCTATGCGTACGCACAAGAACTACTTATCCATGTGTGCGTACGCACAACTCCCTGTGCGTACGCATAAAAAGGAAAATCATCATGTGTGCGTACGCACACACACCTGTGCGTATGCATAGGTCCCAGTCATTTAATGCAAATCGTTGGGGGCGATTTTTATGCTTCCAGAGCCCAATTTCGGACCTTCTGAGGCTGATTTAGTGCTATATCAAAGAGGGTCTCCTTCCATGTGAAGGGGAGCAATTAGGGTTAGATTTTATGATGTTTTCTCTTAGTTTCGAGAGAGAAGATCCCCCTCTCTCTAGAATGAGGTTAGGTTTAGTTTAATTTCCTTTAATTTCAGTCTTTAATTCTTGTTTTGATATACTTTCATTTATGTTTCTATGCTTTCTTGTCTTCATCTTCTTAATTTCTTTTGTCATTTTCTCTTTTATGTCATTTTCCATTTTATGAACACTCTTGTTAATTTTAATTTCAATTAATGCAAATTTATGTTTCATGTCCATTTAATTCTTGTTTGAGTTATTGTTATCATCTTCTTGCTTTTGGTAGTTAGATTCTATTTTTAATGCAATTTAATATTATTTCATTTTCATGCACACCAAATGTTTGATAAAATGCTTGGCTTAGCTTTCACTTAGTTTTTTTTCTTCACTCTTGGCTTGGAATTGATGACTTTGGTGACCCTTGAGTCATTGATGTCCATTCTTATTTGATATATTAGAGTAGTTAGTTGATTTGGGTTCCCTTGACTCTAAGTGAGCCAATAGTGTTGACTTAGGACTTAGGGATTGAAACCAACTATGCCTATTTGACTTATCTTCGATGTAAGGTTGACTAAGTAGGATTAACTCTTCATAATCATCATATGTTTGTGGTCAATGGCTAGAATAGGTAATCTTAGCTCTCAATTACTTGCCTAGAGGTTTCTTGCATTTGAATTTTCCTTTCCTTGCATTTTATTGCTTTGACTTTTATTGCTTTAATGTTTAATTCCTTGCATGTTTAGTTTTTCACACTCTTGGTTGAGAAATTGGGTATTTGGGTGAAATTGAGTTGTGAATGTCCATTCCGCATTGTGTGAGGATTGTTAATTGGTTTGGTTTCCTTTTACTCTAAGTGAGCCACTAGTGTTGACTAGGACTTAGGGATTGAAATCAATTATGCCCTTTTGACATATCCTCGATGTTAGGATAGACTAATTGGGATTAATTCACACACAAATATCATGTTTGTGGTCCATAACTAGGATAGAGATCCTTAATTCTCCAATTCTCACCAAGAGTCTTCTTGCATATTCATTTAATTTCTTGCATTTTAATTTCTTGCCTCTCTTCTCATCCAACCCCCATTTTCCCATAGCCCATAATTGACACTTAATTGCAACTCCTAGGGAAGACGATCCGGGAGTCTAAATACTCTCAGTTATATTTGGTTTGCATTGTGATAACATTTGATTGTGAGAGTTCATTGTTGGTTTGGACTACGCTATCATCGAATTGATGCTTGTTTTTTATTGATTCCAAATTATTCAAGAATTCCCGTTATCAAATTTGGCGCCATTGCCAGGGAAGTTGCAATTGTGTTGTAATTGGCTATTGTGCATATTGTGAATATTGTGAATAGCTTATTTTTAGTTGATTGTACATATGTTACTTGCTTATTTTTTGTTATTGTGAATATGTTGATATGTGAATAGCTTGCTTTTTGTTTGCTATTGTGAATATGTTTTCCTTGTTTGCTTTTTATTTTTCTTGTTGGGAGCTCATAGCTTGTTGGACACTCCATCCAAGCTTGGTTCAATCAATTGGGAATTGTGGAGATTTTAGCATTGTTGGAAGCTCCATGATGAATACAAGCACAGGTCATTAAAGCTCTCCATAAGTCTAACTTAAAGACAATAAAGGAAAGTACTAGGTGGGAGATACCCCACCATGGTAACACCTTTCTAACTCTCTCTTTGTACATAATTTCTATTTATTGCATTTTGTTTCTTGTAGATAGCTTAGGCTTAGTATAAATTCAAGCATAATTTGATTAGATTTTAGCTTTGATCATGTGTTTTTGATGAATAATATGTTTTAGGGTTGAAAAGCTATTTTGGATGTCAAGCTTTGACCCTGTGCATATGCACACCCCTGTTTTCTAAGCCCTATACTTCTTTTCTCCTCTTCTTTCTGCTTCTTCTCTTCTTCTCTCTTTCACCCCTCTCTTCTCTTGCTTTTGCCTTCTTCTCCACTTGCTCTACTTTGTTTCATTTGCATTTCATCCCTATTTTAGTAATTATGTTAGTTTTTG
This sequence comes from Arachis hypogaea, assembly GCF_003086295.3. Classification (NCBI taxonomy): domain Eukaryota; kingdom Viridiplantae; phylum Streptophyta; class Magnoliopsida; order Fabales; family Fabaceae; genus Arachis; species Arachis hypogaea. Next base: position 64,464,778 of record NC_092044.1, on the reverse strand, counting down.
TTTAGTTGATTATGAATTGAATAAGTTACAAGTGTTTGGTTGATGATTGTTGGGTTGCTTCTTGCTTGAATTTTTGTTTAATTGTTGATGAATATGTGCACTGAACATTGAGTCTTTGTTAGATTGCCTAATTAAATTGTGAGTTTGATGCATGTGTTGTCGCGACCATATGTGTTAGATTGTATCATTATTTGGCAACTTAATTGTGAAATGTGCACTTTCACTTTAGTGAATTGAATGGAACGACATATTCATCATGGTTTTTAAGTGAATATAATCACATAGCAAGGTATTTGTTCCTTGTTAATGCCTTGCATTTTTTTGTGTCGACTTGACTTGATTCTTATCAAAACTTGTCACTTTTTATAACAAGCACCTTATACATGTGATTATTTCATTATTCCTAAGGATGAATAAGTAGTCTGTTTTCATCATTGGATTAGTTATTGTTAATTATGCTATTTTATATTAATTTTGAGCTTTCACTTGCACAACTTCAATATCCAACTTCTTACATATTCAATTCACTTTGGTTGTGGTTGCCTAGGGTTATTTGTGCCTTCACTCTTGCTTATGCTTTACTTGTAACCTAAGCCACTTGATTGAGGACCATGCTAATTCTTTTGATTTTGTGGTTACCTTCCTAACTGACCAATGTGTTGTGTTCTAAACCGTGCGTATTTAGAATACACACATTGTCTTTTATCATACCACACACATCTTACTTTTCCTCAATTATTATTTATTTGTTTACACAGCAACCCGGAACCCCCGGAGCCCACCAACTGAAGGTGGATCCTCATAGCTCTTCATCCCCAGATCCTGTGCATGCACAGAGGACCGTGCATTAATTAAGTGTGGGGGAGGATCGCCAACTTCAACGGAGGTAAAATTCTTTTCTTAGACACTTTACAATACTCTTTTTGTTCTTTTTCTTAAATTTTTGTAATTTTTGTTCTTATTTGCACTTTGTTTGGTTTGTTTGTATATATTTCTTTAATGCTTATAGTATTATGGTAGTACATACTTGCATGTTGCATATTAGATTGAATAAGTTTGATAAAACAACATAGAATTTTCAAGAAATCCCTTCTAGGGCATTCCATTGATTAGATTTGAAAACTTGTTTTGAACTTGCTTGAAACATTTCTTTTATGGAACATAGAAAAGAGCTTGAACAAAAACTCCTAGTAAGATTTGAGCTTTAATTGTGTGGTTATATATTTTTAACCACATTTTTTGTTCTTGTGTGATATACTCCTTTTATGATTGTGATCTTAGATTTGCTTAATTCTATATGTCCTATGTTTGATGTTTTGAATTGCATTTAGTATGATTGAGGCCGTTTTTGAAATTGAACTCACTAACCCATATGGCCAACCCTTACACCTACCATTGTAAACCACTTTTTGAGCCTTTAATTCCCCTTTGTTCTAATTTTAAGCACATCATTCCCCTAAGTGAAAAAAAAAACCATTATGTCCATGATTTGTATCTTTGATTAGCCTGGGTTTGAGTGTGTGTGTGATAATCAAGTATGGGGAAATTTGTGGGAAAACTTGGGTAGTTATTGCTTTGGGTGTTCATTGAGAATATTTGGAAAAATGGGTAAACACTCAAGCATTCATTACTTAGAACATATGCATCTCTTTTATATGATAAAAGAAAAATTTTGGTGTGCATACTTTCTTTTTAAAAAAATGATAATGTAAATAAGAGATGTGTATGAAGTTGAATTGAAAAGAAGCATGCATGAGTGAATGGGAGAAAAGGGATAAATGGGTAGTTAGGATGTTTTGTTATGTATATAGGATGATATAAGATTAGGTGGGATACTTGAGCTAATTAAAGATCCAATCTATTAGCCCACTTAACCATATTAATCCTACCCTTACCCAAGCCCCATTACAACCCTCAAAAGTCCTCATGATATTTGCATTCATGCATCAAATATTAGTTAATTGTTAGACGACTTGCAAATTTTGGAGAAGCATGATTAAAGGAGAATTGAGTGATTAAGCCCTAAACACTGAGCGACTAGAGTGTATACACATCCAGTGAGGGATCCGATTGCTCAATTCTATGTTTCCTCTTTTATCTTCTATCTTCTTGCAAGTTGTTGAAATGAATTTAAAAATTTCAAATCAAATCTTTGGACATTGATCATATTGCTATATTTGCTTTGTCTTGGCCTTAAGTTTTTACTTTAGACTGATTGAGATTCGTTTGTTTGTTTGTTTTTTTTTTTTTGCCAAACTTCATAGGAACCATAGTATTGATAGAGATAGATAGCATTTAATATAGTTGCATGCATATAAGTAGTTGCATTTAATAAATTGCTTACCCTTTTGATCATTCTCCTTTGATTATGATTATCATGAGGACATGCTATTGTTTAAGTGTGGAGGAATTGATGAATCCATATTTGATGATAAATTTTGGTTTGATTTGAGTGGATTTTATCATATAAACCCACATTTATTCATCCAAATAGCATACTTTTGTGTTTTCTCTCTAAATTAAATCTAATTGTGAAAATATGCTATTTTGTGCTTAATTTGATTAATTTTATCCCACTTTTATCCCATTCGATGCCTTGATGGTTTTGATGAGTGATTTTAGGTGTAAAAGGTTGGAATGGCTTGATAAGAGTGGAAGAAAAGCATGCAAGAAGGAGAAAACATGAAGAAATCAAAGGAGAAGCACACACTCGCGTGTGCGTACGCACAACCTTCTATGCGTACACACAAGAGCCACTCAACCATATGTGCGTACGCACAACTCCATGTCCGTATGCACAAAAAGGAAAATCATCATGTGTGCGTATGCGCACACACCTGTGCGTACGCACAGGTCTTAGCGCGTGACTCACTTAATGCAAATTGCTGGGGGCGATTTTTGGCCCTCTAGAGCCCAATTTTGGACCTTCTGAGGCTGATTTAGTGCTATATCAAAGAGGGCCTCCTTCCATGTGAGGGGGGGTAATTAGGGTTAGATTTTATGTTGTTTTCTCTTAGTTTCTACAGAGAAGCTCTCCCTCTCTCTAGAATTAGGTTAGGTTTAGTTTAATTTCCTTTAATTTCCGTCTTTAATTCTTGTTTTAATGTAGTTTCATTTATGTTTCTATGCTTTCTTATCTTCATCTTCTTAATTTCTTTTGTCATTTTCTCTTTTATGTCATTTTCCATTTTATGAACACTCTTGTTAATTTTAATTTCAATTAATGCAAATTTATGTTTCGTGTCCATTTAACGCTTGTTTGAGTTATTGTTATGATCTTCTTGCTTTTGGTAGTTAGATTATATTTTTAATGCAATTTAATATTATTTCAGTTTCATGCACACCAAGTGTTTAATAAAATGCTTGGCTTAGCTTTCACTTAGTTTTTTTTCTTCACTCTTGGCTTGGAATTGATGACTTTGGTGACCCTTGAGTCATTGATGTCCATTCTTGTTTGATATATTAGAGTAGTTAGTTGATTTGTGTTCTCTTGACTCTAAGTGACCCAATAGTGTTCACTTAGGACTTAGGGATTGAAACCAACTATGCCTATTTGACTTATCTTTGATGTAAGGTTGAGTAAGTAGGATTAACTCTTCATAATCATCATATGTTTGTGGTCAATAGCTAGGATAGGTAATCTTAGCTCTCAATTACTTGCCCAGAGGTTTTTTGCATTTGAATTTTCCTTTCCTTGTATTTTATTGTTTTGACTTTTATTGCTTTGATATTTAATTCCTTGCATGTTTAGTTTTTTACACACTTGGTTTAGAAATTGGTTATTTGGGTGAAATTGAGTTGTGGATGTCCATTCCGCGTTATGTGAGGATTTTTAATTGGTTTGGTTTCCATTGACTCTAAGTGAGTCACTAGTGTTGACTAGGACTTAGGGATTGGAATCAATTATGCCCTTTTGACTTATCCTCGATGTTAGGATAGACTAATTGGGATTAATTCACACACAAATATCATGCTTGTGGTCCACAACTAGGATAGAGATCCTTAATTCCCAAATTCTCACCAAGAGTCTTCTTGCATATTCATTTAATTTCTTGCTTTTTAACTTTTTGCCTCTCTTGTCATCCAACCCCCATTTTCCCATAGCCAATAATTGACACTTAATTTCAACTCCTAGGGAAGACGACCCGGGAGTCTAAATACTCTCGGTTATATTTGGTCAATAATTGACACTTTATTTCAACTCCTAGGGAAGACAACCCGGGAGTCTAAATACTCTCGGTTATATTTGGTTTGCATTGTGATAACATTTGATTGTGAGAGTTCATTGTTGGTTTGGACTATGCTATTAACGAATTGATGCTTGTTTTTTAATGATTCCAAATTATACAAGAATTCTCGTTATCAAATTTGGCGCCGTTGCCGGGGAAGTTGCAATGGTGTTGTTATTGGCTATTGTGCATATTGTGAATATTGTGAATAGCTTATTTTTAGTTGATTGTACATATGTTGCTTGCTTATTTTTGGTTATTGTGAATATGTTGATATGTGAATAGCTTGCTTTTTGTTTGCTATTGTGAATATATTTTCCTTATTTTCTTTTTGTTTTTCTTGTTGGGAGCTCATAGCTTGTTGGACACTCCATCCAAGCTTGGTTCAATCAATTGGAAATTGTGGAGATTTTAGCATTGTTGGAAGCTCCAAGATGAATACAAGCATAGGTCACCATTAAAGCTCTCTATAAGTCTAACTTAAAGACAATAAAGGAAAGTACTAGGTGGGAGATACCCCACCATGATAACACCTTTCTAACTCTCTCTTTGTACATAGTTTCAATATATTGCATTTTGTCTCTTGTAGATACCCCACCATGATAACACCTTTCCAAAATTCGTGAGTTTGAAGCTCCTCATAGTCATCCCTTCCCAGATCCTACTCGGAATACCACAGATAAGGTTTAGACTTTCCGAATCTCAGGAATGCTATCTATTGATTCTAGCCTATACCACGTAGATCCTAATCACGGGGTCGAATGCTTTGTTGTCAGGAGAGACTATGTGAATCTGTGGATCAGAGATCCAAGAGAGTATACTCCAGCTGGCGTCCAATGACTACGTTGAACATCATGTAGACCGCTTTGTGGTTGTCAGGCACGCGGATCTTAGCTAAGCGAGTACTGAAGATAGTGGGTGATTGTCACGGGTCACCCTTTCAGTCTGACTTAACTGAATTAAGTACAAGAGTATATATTGGAGAAGAAGTAAGCATGAATTGAAGGAAAAACAATAGTACTTGCATTAATTCATGAGGAACAGCAGAGCTCCTCACCTTAATCTATGAGGTGTAGAAACTCTACCGTTGAAAATACATAAGAGAAAAAAGTCTAGGCATGGCCGAATGGCCAGCCTCCCCAAAGATGATCATGAAGCTCAAGGGTTCAAAAGAAGAACCTAATACAATAGTAAAAAGTGCTATTTATACTAAACTAGTAAACTAGGTTTACAGAAAATGAGTAGATAGTGCAGAAATCTACTTCCGGGGCCCACTTGGTGTATGCTTGGGCTGAACTTTAAAGTTTTCACGTGCATAGGCCATCCTTGGGTGCCAGTTTAGGCGTTTAACTCCAGTTCTGGTGCCAGTTCCGGCGTTTTACGCCAGAAAAGAGGTCTTTGGTGGGCATTTGGATGCCAGGTTGAGCCATCAAATCTCAAGCAAAGTATGGACTATTATACATTGTTGGAAAGCCCAAGATGTCTACTTTCCAACGCAATTGAGATCGCGCCAATTGGGCTTTTGTAGCGCCAGAAAATCCACTTCAAGTGCAGGGAGGTCAGAATCCAACAACATCTGCAGTCCTTTCTCAGCCTCTGAATCAGATTTTTGATCAGGTTCCTCAATTTCAGCCAGAAAATACCTAAAATCACAAAAAAACACACAAACTCATAGTAAAGTCCAGAAATGTGATTTTTGCATAAAAACTAATAAAAATATACTAAAAAGTAACTAAAACATACTAGAAATTACCTAAAAATAATGCCAAAATGCGTATAAATTATCCGCTCATCACAACACCAAACCTAAATTGTTGCTTGTCCCCAAGCAACTGAAAACAAAATAGGATAAAAAGAAGAGAATATACAATAAATTCCAAAACATCAATGAAGCTTAGTTCCAATTAGATGAGCGGGACTAGTAGCTTTTTGCTTCTGAACAGTTTTGGCATCTCACTTTATCCTTTGAAATTCAGAATGATTGGCATCTATAGGAACTCAGAATTAAGATAGTGTTATTGATTCTTCTAGTTCAGTATGTTGATTCTTGAACATAGCTACTTATGAGTCTTGGCCGTGACCCTAAGCATCTTGTTTTAGAATATTACCACCGGATACATAAATGCCACAGACACATAACTGGGTGAACCTTTTCAGATTGTGACTCAGCTTTGCTGGAGTCCCTAGTTAGAGGTGTCTAGAGTTCTTAAGCACACTCTTTTGCTGTGGATCACGACTTTAACCACTCAGTCTCAAGCTTTTCACTTGGACCTTCATGACACAAGCACATGGTTAGGGACAACTTTAATTAGCCGCTTAGGCCAGGATTTTATTCCTTTGGGCCCTCCTATCCACTGATACTCAAAGCCTTTGATCCTTTTTACCCTTGTCTTTTAGTTTAAAGGGCTATTGGCTTTTTTTCTACTTGCTTTTTCTTTTTCTTTCTTTTTTACTTTATTTTTCGCCATTTTTTTCTCTTTTTTTTCGCAAGCATTGTGTTTTTCACTGCTTTTTCTTGCTTCAAGAATCAATTTTATGATTTTTCGGATTATCAATAACATTTCTCTTTTTTCATCATTCTTTCAAGAGCCAACAATTTTAACATTCATAAACTTCACTATAAAAAATATGGACTGTTCAAGCATTCATTCAGAAAACAAAAAGTATTGCCACCACATCAAAATAATTAAACTAATTTCAAGATAGAATTCGAAATTCATGTACTTCTTGTTATTTTGCAAATAGAAACATTTTTCTTTTAAGAAAGGTGAAGGATTCATGGAACACTCATAGCTTTAAGACATAGACACTAGACACTAATGATCATGTAATAAAGACACAAACATAGACACATAAAGCATAAAAACCAAAAAATAGAAAAATAAGAACAAGGAAATTAAAGAACAGGTCCACCTTAGTGACGGTGGCTAGTTCTTCCTCTTGAAGATCCTAGGGTGTGCTTGAGTTCCTCAATATCTCTTCCTTACCTTTGTTGCTCCTCCCTCATGGCTCTTTGGTCCTCTCTAATTTCATGGAGGATAATGGAGTGCTCTTCGTGCTCCATCCTTAGTTGCTCCATGTTGGAACTCAAATCCCCTAAAGAGGTGTTGAGTTGCTCCCAATAGTTGTGTGGAGGAAAATGCATCCCTTAAGGCATCTCAGGGATTTCTTGATGAGGGACTTCCTCATACTCTTGTTGAGGTCCATGAGTGGGATCTCTTGTTAGCTCTATCCTCTTTTTAGTGATGGGCTTGTCCTCTTCAACGAGGATGTCTTCCTCTATGACAATTCCAGCTAAATTGCATAGGTGGCAGATGAGATGAGGAAAGGCTAACCTTGCCAAAGTGGAGCGCTTGTCAGCCACCTTGTATAGTTCTAGAGGTATGATCTCATGAACTTCCACTTCCTCTCCAATCATGATGCTATGGATCATGATAGCCCGATCCACAGTTACTTTGGATCAGTTGCTAGTTGGAATGATAGAAAGTTGGATGAACTCTAACCATCCTCTAGCCATGGGTTTGAGGTCAAGCCTTCTCAGTTGAACTACTTGCCTTTGGAGTCTCTCTTTCATTGGGCTCCTTCTACACAGATGTCCATAAGGACTTGGTCCAACCTTTGATCAAAGTTGACCCTTCTTGTGAAAGGATGAAGATCTCCTTGAATCATTGGCAAGTTGAATGCCAACCTCACATTTTCTGGAATGAAATCTAAGCTCGTCCTCCAGAGTGTGCTATTTTTGATGCTGTTTTTGATTCCTGCTTTAATTTTGTAGCTGTTTATGTGATTTCACATGATCATCAATCTAAAGAAGACATAGACTAACACTAGAAAATAGAATGAAAAAGTAATTAATATAGATAAATAAAATTGGGTTGCCTCCCAATAAGCGTTTCTTTAATGTCAATAGCTTGACAGTGAGCTCTTATAGAGCTTCATAGATGCTCAAAGCATGATTGTGGCCTCTCAACACCAAACTTAGAAGTTGAGTGTGGGGGATCTATCTGACTTTGTATTGAGAGAAGCTTTTCATGCCTCTTCTCTATGTTTACAGAAGAAGATCCTTGAGTCTTAAACACAAGGTAGTCCTCATTCAATTGAAGGACTAACTCTCCTCTGTCCACATCAATCACAGCCCTTGCTGTGGCTAGGAAGGGTCTTCCAAGGATGATGGATTCATCCTCATCCTTCCCAGTGTCTAGGATTATGAAGTCAGCAGGGACGTAAAGGCCTTCAACCTTCACTAAGACATCCTCTACAAGTCCATAAGCCTGTTTTATTGATTTGTCTGCCATCTCTAGTGAGATTCTTGTAGCTTGTACCTCAAAAATCCCTAGTTTTTCCATTACAGAGAGTGGCATGAGGTTGACACCTGACCCCAGGTCACACAGAGCCTTTTTAAAGGTCATGGTGCCTATGGTGCAAGGTATTAAGAACTTTCCGGGATTCGGTTTCTTTTGAGGCAATATCTGCTGAATCCATGTATTCAGTTTATTGATGAGCAATGGAGGTTCATCCTCCCAAGTCTTATTACCAAATAACTTGGCATTCAGCTGCATGATTGCTTATAGATACTGAGCAACTTGCTCTTCAACAGTGTCTTTGTCCTCTTCAGAGGAAGAATATTCATCAGAGCTCATGAATGACAATAGTAAGTTTAGTGGAATCTCTATGGTCTCTGTATGAGCCTCAGATTCCTTTGGTTCCTCATTAGGGAACTCCTTATTAGTCAATAGATGTCCAGTAGGGTCTTCCTCACTGGAAATCACTGCCTTTTCACTCTCTCCAGGTTCGGCCACTTTGAATATGGTTATGGCCTTGCACTCTCTTTTGGGATTCTCTTCTATATTGCTTGGGAGAGTACTAGGAGGAGTTTTAGTAACACTTTTATTCTGCTGACCCACTTGTGCCTCCAAATTTCTGATGGAGGACCTTGTTTCATTCATGAAACTGAGAGTGGTCTTAGATAGATCAGAGACTATGTTTGCTAAGCCAGAGAGGCTCTGCTCAGAATTCTCTGTCTGTTGCTGAGAAGATGATGGGAAAGGGTTGCTATTGCCAAACCTATTTCTCCCACTGTTATTATTGTTGAAGCCTTGTTGAGGCTTCTATTGATCCTTCCATGAGAAATTTGGATGATTTCTCCATAAAGGATTATAGGTGTTTCCATAGTATTCTCCCATGTAATTCACCTCTTCCATTGAATGATTCTCAGGGTCATAAGCTTCTCCTTCAGAGGAGGCTTCTTTAGCACTGCCGGATGCAGCTTGCAATCCAATCAGATTCTAAAAAATCATATTGACTTGCTGAGTCAATATTTTGTTCTGAGCCAATATGGAATTCAGAGTATCAATCTCAAGGATTCCTTTCTTCTGAGTCATCCCATTATTCACAGGATTTCTTTCAGAAGTGTACATGAATTGGTTATTTGCAACCATCTCAATGAGTTCCTGGGCTTCTGCAGGGGTTTTTAGATGAAGAGATCCACCAGCAAAATGGTCCAATGACATCTTAGATAATTCAGACAGACCATCATAGAATATACATATGATGCTCCATTCTGGAAGCATGTCAGAAGGACACCTTTTGGTTAATTGCTTGTATCTTTCCCAAGCTTCATAGAGGGATTCACCTTCCTTCTGTTTGAAAGTTTGGACTTCCACTCTAAGCTTGCTCATATTTTGAGGTGGAAAGAATTTGGTCAAGAAAGCATTGACTAACTTGTCCCAAGAGTTCAGGCTTTCTCTAGGTTGTGAGTACAACCATATCCTAGCTGTGTCTCTTACAGCAAAGGGAAAAAGCATAAGTCTGTAGACCTCAGGATCAACCCCATTGGTCTTAACAGTATCACAGATTTGCAAGAATTTAGCTAAGAATTGATGAGGATCTTCCAATGGAAGTCCATGAAACTTGCAATTCTGCTGCATTAGAGAAACTAATTGAGGCTTAAGCTCAAAGTTGTTTACTCCAATGGCAGGAATTGAGATGCTTCTTCCATAGAAGTTCGAAATTGGTGCAGTATAGTCACCAAGCATCTTCCTTGCATCTCTAGCATTGTTGTTAGGTTCGGTTGCCATGTCTGCTTCTATTTTAAAATTTTCTATAAGGTCCTCTCCGGAGTGTTGTGCTTTAGCTTCTCTTAGCTTCTTCTTCAGAGTCCTTTCAGGTTCAGCATCAGCTTCAACAAGAATGTTTTTATCCATGTTTCTGCTTATATAAAAAATAAGAGAATAAAAGGGAGTAGTGGAATCCTCTATGTCACAGTATAGAGACTCCTTGATGTGTCAGAGGAAAAGGAGTAGAAGAATGAGAAGAGAAAGGAGGTGAGTTCAAAAAGTTTTTAGATGAGTGGAGGAGGAATGTTAGCAATTAAATAAAATAAATAGAAAGAGATTAGAGAGAAAGAGTTTTCAAAAATTTAAAAGAAATAACATAAATTAGAATTTAAAACAATTAGTTAATTAAAAAGATTTTTGAAAAAGGGGTTAGTGATTTTCGAAAATGAGAAGTTAAAAAGATTTGAAAATAAATTTTGAAAAAGATAAGAAGTTAGAAAAAGATTTTCAAATTATTATTTTTTTAAAAAAGATATGATTGAAAAAGATCTGATTGAAAAAGGATATGATTGAAAAGATATGACTGAAAAGAAAATTAAAAAGGGAATTAAAAAGATTTGATTTTTAAAATTGATGACTTGACTAACAAGAAACTAAAAGATATGATTCTAGAATTCAAAGATTGAACCTTTCTTAACAAGAAAGTAACAAACTTGAAATTTTTGAATCAAAACATTAATTGTTAGCAAGGATTTTTTTTTGAAAATTTAAGAAAAAGATTTTTTTGAAAAATTAGTTTTAAAATTTTCAAAAGCATTAAAAGAGAAAGATAAGATTTTAAAATCATGAATTAAAACATTAAAATTTAAAAAAAAACTTTGAATTTGAAACGAAATTACCTCCCCTGTGTCATCCTGGCGTTAAACGCCCAGGATGCTATCCATTCTGGCGTTTAACGCCCAGAATGCTACCTCTTTGGGCATTTAACGCCCAGCTAGATACCCTGGCTGGCATTTAACGCCAGAATTCCTTCCTTTCTGGGCGTTTTTCTAAACCCCCAGAATGATAGCCATTCTGGCGTTTAACGCTCAAAGTGCCTCTTTACTGGCATTTTATTGCCAATGAGCTCTTTTTCTCTGTGATTCTTCTGCTTTATGTTCTGAGTCTTCATTTCTCTGTATTATTTACTTGAAAATATATATACATTTTTGACTTATTTAAATTTTTAATGAGGAGAGAGAAAAATACAAAATGACTCAAAATATAAGAATTTAAGATTAAACCAATAATGCATGCAAGACACCAAACTTAGAAATCTTAAATGTTTAGACACTATGAATTCAAAAATGCATATGAAAAACAACATAAAACACAAAACAAGAAATTCATGAGATTGAACAAAGGAAATCATCAAGAACAACTTGAAGGTCACAGAAGAACACAATGCATTTTTTTTTTCGAAAACTTAAGAAAATAAAAAACATGCAATTGACACCAAACTTAGGATTTGACACTAGACTCAAACAAGAAACACAAAATATTTTTGGTTTTTATGATTTTATTAAATTTTTTTGTATTTTTCGAAGATAAAAATAAAAAACTTAAACATAAAATAAAATTACCCAATCTAAGCAACAAGATGAACCGTCAGTTGTCCAAACTCGAACAATCCCCGGCAACGGCACCAAAAACTTGGTGCACGAAATTGTGATCACACTTTTCACAACTCCGAACAACTAACCAGCAAGTGCATTGGGACATCCAAGTAATACCTTACGTGAGTAAGGGTCGATCCAACGTAGATTAATGGCTTGAAGCAAGCTATGGTCATCTTGTAAATCTCAGTCAGGCGGATTCAAATGGTTATGAGTTTGATAATTAAAGGATAAATAAAATGTAAAATAAAATAGAGATACTTATGTAATTCATTAGTGGGAATTTCAAATAAGCGTTTGGAGATGCTTTGTTGCTCCTGAACCTCTGATTTCCTATTGTCTTCATCCAATCATGCATGCTCCCTTCCATGGCAAGCTGTATGATCCTCTCAGTGAAAATGGTCCGGCTACGGTCTCTGTACGGCTAATCACGGAGATAAGCGTTTGATTCTAGCCTATACCACGAAGATCCTAATCACGGAGTCAGATGCTCTATTGTCAGGAGAGACGATGCGAATCCGTGGATCAAAGACTCAAGAGAGTATACTCCAGCTGGCATCCAATGACTACGTTGAACATCATGTAGACCGCTTTGTGGTTGTCAGGCACGCGGATCTTGGCTAAGCGAGTACTGAAGATAGTAGGTGATTGTCACGGGTCACCCCTTCAGTCTGACTTAACTGAATTAAGTACAAGAGTATATCTTGGAGAAGAAGTAGGCATGAATTGAAGGAAAAACAATAGTACTTGCATTAATTCATGAGGGACAACAGAACTCCTCACCTTAATCTATGAGGTATAGAAACTCCACCGTTGAAAATACATAAGAGACAAAAAAGTCTAGGCATGGCCGTATGGCCAGCTTCCCCAAAGATGATCATAAAGCTCAAGGGTTCAAAAGAAGACCCTAATACAATAGTAAAAAGTGCTATTTATACTAAACTAGTAAACTAGGTTTACAGAAAATGAGTAGATGTGTGCTTGGGCTGAGCTTTGAAGCTTTCACGTGCATAGGCCATCCTTGAAATTAAACGCCAGTTTGGGTGCCAGTTTGGGTGTTTAACTCCAGTTATAGTGCCAGTTCCGGTGTTTTACGCCAGAAAAGGGTCTCTGGTGGGCGTTTGGACGCCAGTTTGGGCCATATCTCAGGCAAAGTATGGACTATTATACATTAATGGAAAGCCCAAGATGTCTACTTTCCAAACAATTGAGAGCACGCCAATTAAGCTTCTGTAGCTCCAGAAAATCCACTTAGAGTGTAGGAGGGTCAGAATCCAACAGCATCTGCAGTCCTTTCTTAGCCTCTAAATCAGATTTTTGCTCAGGTCCCTCAATTTCAGCCAAAAATACCTGAAATCACATAAAAACACACAAACTAATAGTAAAGTCCAGAAATGTGATTTTTTCATAAAAGCTAATAAAAATATACTAAAAAGTAACTAAAACATACTAGAAACTACCTAAAAACAATGCCAAAAACGTATAAATTATCCGCTCATCATGAATACAAGCACAGGTCACCATTAAAGCTCTCTATAAGTCTAACTTAACGACAATAAAGGAAAGTACCAGGTGGGAGATACCCCACCATGATAACACCTTTCTAACTCTCTCTTTGTACATAGTTTCAATTTATTGCATTTTGTCTCTTGTAGATAGCTTAGGCTTAGTTTAAATTCAAGCTTAATTTAATTAGATTTTAGCTTTGATCATGTGTTTTTGATGAATAATATGTTTTGGGGTTGAAAAGCTATTTTGGATGTAAAGTTTGGTGCCTTAAGGCACTAAAATGTTTTGAGAAAAACAGAGCATGTGCGTGCACACACAACAGTGCATACGCACGCAACCCCAATTTTTGCATTATGTGTGCGCGCACCCCCAATTTTTGCATTCTGTGCGCACGCACCCATTTGAGCGCACGTACACCAGCTTGCACTGCTTCTGGTGGGAGCATTCACACGACTTGTGCGTCCGTATCCCCCATCTTTTCCAGCTTGTGCGTGCGCACGGACCTGTGTGTGTACGCACAGACGGTGTGATAGCTGGCAATTTGACGCTTCATGCTCAAAAAAAGTGTTCTGTGCATGCACACATGCTAGTGCGTACGCACATCTCTTAATCCCCTCTCTATTTGGGGCACTCGCACACCTTGTGCGAGCATACACGTCCCCTGTTTCACCTAGTGTGCGTACGCACACGACCCTGTACGTACGCACGCCCCTATTTTCTCACCCCTATACTTCTTTTCTTTTATTCTCTCTACTTCTTCTCTTCTTCTCTCTTTCACCCCTCTCTACTCTTGCTTTTTCCTTCTTCTCCACTTGCTCTACTTTGTTTTGTTTGCATTTCATCCCTATTTTAGTAATTATATTAGTTTTTGTTTAGTTGTTTATGAATTGAATAAGTTGCAAGTGTTTGTTTACACAGCAACCCGGAATCCCCAGAGGCTGATTGAGTGCTATATAAAAGAGGGCCTTTTTCCATGTGAAAGGAGGACAATTATGGTTAGATTTTATGATGTTTTCTCTTAGTTTCTAGAGAGAGAAGCTCCCCCTCTCTCTTGAATTAGGTTAGCTTTAGTTTAATTTCCTTTAATTTCAGTCTTTAATTCTTGTTTTAATATAGTTTCATTTATGTTTCTATGTTTTTTTGTCTTCATCTTCTTAATTTCTTTTGTCATTTTCTCTTTTATGTCATTTTTCATTTTATGAATACTCTTGTTAATTTTAATTTCAATTAATGTAAATTTATGTTTCATGTTCATTTAATGCTTGTTTGAGTTATTGTTATGATCTTCTTGCTTTTGGTAGATTCTATTTTTAATGCAATTTAATATTATTTTATTTTTATGCACACCAAGTGTTTGATAAAATGCTTGGTTTAGCTTTCACTTAGTTTTTTTCTTCTCTCTTGGCTTAGAATTGATGACTTTGGTGACCCTTGAGTTATTGATGTCTATTCTTGTTTGATATATTAGAGTAGTTAGTTGATTTGGGTTCCCTTGACTCTAAGTGACCCAATAGTGTTGACTTAGGACTTAGGGATTGAAACCAACTATGCCTATTTGACTTATCTTCAATGTAGGGTTGATTAAGTAGGATTAACTCTTCATAATCATCATATGTTTGTGGTCAATGGCTAGGATAGGTAATCTTAGCTCTCAATTACTTGCCAAGAGGTTTCTTGCATTTGAATTTTTCTTTCCTTGCATTTTATTGCTTGGACTTTTATTGCTTTGATGTTTAATTCCTTGCATGTTTAGCTTTTCACAATCTTGGTTGAGAAATTGGGTGTTTGGATGAAATTGAGTTGTGGATGTCCATTCCGCATTGTGTCAGGATTGTTAATTGGTTTGGTTTTCTTTGACTCTAAGTGAGCCACTAGTGTTGACTAGGACTTAGGGATTGGAATCAATTATGCCCTTTTGACTTATCCTCGATGTTAGGATAGATTAATTGGGATTAATTCACACACAAATATCATGTTTGTGGTCCACAACTAGGATAGAGATCCTTAATTCTCCAATTCTCACCAAGAGTCTTCTTGCATATTCATTTAATTTCTTGCATTTTATTTTCTTGCCTCTCTTGTCATCCAACCCCCATTTCCCCAGAGACAATAATTGACACTTAATTGCAACTCCTAGGGAAGACAACTTAGGAGTCTAAATACTCTCGGTTATATTTGGTTTGAATTATGATAACATTTGATTGTGAGAGTTAATTGTTGGTTTGGACTATGCTATCAACAAATTGATGCTTGTTTTTGATTGATTCCAAATTATACAAGAATTCTCCTTATCACACATATATCAGTTAGATATCCTTTTAGTATGTACGGACACCCAGTGTATGCCCAGAAGCTTAGTCAGTTCATCCCTCACACTATATTGGAATGAACTACTCTGATACCATAATGTAACACCCTACCACTCAAAGCTTTATGCCTAGGATGTAAATCAGACGTGGTGAGGTATTACAACCTCTAAAAAAGAAAATACATAGATATAATATAGGTGAAAAATGGTTTTATCTAGGAGCCTTTTGAAGAAAAGATAAACAAAAGCGTTAAACAGAAAAGCGCATCACTCACGTAAGCGATAAACGTAAACCAGACGAGATAAGAGCAAGGTGCCATGTACATATATACATAGAAAAAGAATTCTAAAGATACAGATAACAAAGCTTCTGAACTGGCTTGCAAAGTTAAAACTGCCCAGAGCATACATACATATATACATATATACATGAGAATCCAAAAATGACCCAAAATACAGTTTATAGAACCTGTTTCTCCAAATCAACCTCTAAGATGGATAAACATAACATACGTATATAATGGATATATAAGAGTATCTATATATACATCATAAACTAAATAGAGTCCCTAAACACAATAGTCCTTTGCTTTCAGAAGCTCCCAGTATGCTTTAGCGAGGTATCTCATGTCCTGCATCTGAAAACCACAAAATATGTATGGGGTGAGAACCAGAAGTTCTCAACATAGTAAAAGTGCCTACATAACTAACATATAAGGTCTGGGGAAAGCTGAAGGCAATCCTAGAACTCCGACTCTCAGATTTAAACCTTAAAGCTATACTTTTCAACCATAAATAAGGTAGGTCAGCTAAGTCTAATTTAACTTGATTCTTTTAGCTTCTCACCTTCCTCCGTCTCTCTAAAACTCCAGAGCACAGGCATGCAATGCAGACAAAGCAAACACACGTAGAATACAGTTACGGTATCTACCAAATTTAGCAAGTGAGCATAATAATCACATAGGCAAGCCCAATTAATGCACAATCAAACAAAGCACACATAAGCACATGATGTATGTTTATCCTACTGGCCGTAAGCTCACGTGTTGGTTATATCGTCAAAACCCGATACATCCGGCAGCTAACCCGGATATCGTTTCTCTGACATGCCTTTACACTCTTGGAATATGGTGCTCGCCAATCTCTCGGGATATAGTACGCGCCACACTTATGGAAATAGTGCCCGTCGCATTTTCTGGGATAAAGTGTATCCACACTCTTGGGATATAATGCCCATCATGCTCTCGGGTTATAGTACCAATCACACTCATGGGATAAAGTGCCTGACACACTTCCCAGGGTAAGGTGCTCCCACACTCTTGGGATATAGTGCCCGACACACTCATGGGATATAGTGCCCGATACACCTTACAACAGAGAGAAAACATATGCATTCTCATCATCAATCATTCCTCAACTAATCAATCATAGCCAAAGTCACTGTCTACCAGGGATATAGTGCCCAGCAGACCTTGGGATATAGTGCCCGTCACACTCTCCAATCACACTAACTATTTATCGTTACCACCCTTAGACCCTCTCTTGTACACTCACATTTCATCAATTCATATCTCAATTCAATCTCAAGTTCATCATTTATCACCATCATCATCATTCACTTCTCATTCAACATTGCCAACACCTCATTACTTAGTTACTCACTTTATCCACGCTTTTCAATTCAAATCCCCCACTTCAAAACCTCTCTTCACCTCTAAGTCACCATCCCTTCCTAGTTCCACCCCTTCATTACTATTACAACTCAATTCTAGGGTCTTAGATAGTAAAAATAGAGGTTTAAAGGTTCAAATCATGTTTTAAAAAAAACTCATTTTTACTGTAAATAGGGATTCCACATACGTGGCCCCCTGCCTGCATATGCGGGGGTGCAACCTGAAGCAAAGGCTCGCGTCACGTGTTAGCATTTGTGTACGCAACCCCTCAAAAATCCACCTCTCGTGTACGCATATGGTAAACCCCATTTTGACGGTTTATCTTGCATTGATTTTAAGAGATTTTAATACCTTTTACCCTCATTTATCCATTGAATTAGCATAGTTTTGTGATTGTCTCCTTATTTGTGCTTAGATGTGAAAACATGCTTTTTAGGACTTAAAATAGCTAAATCTAATTCTCCTTGATTCCATTAGATGCCTTGATATGTTTGTTAGTGATTTCAGATTGAAAAGGCTAGGAATGGATCAAAGGAGTGAAGAGGGAAAGCATGCAAAGTGGAGAAATCATGAAAAGTCAAAGAAGTTGAACTCACCCATGGACGCGCGCGCGCACCTGGCGCCTGCGCGCACCTGCGAATTACCCCATGGACGCGTACGCGTGCTGTGCGCGTACGCATCGGTGCTGGTTTATGATTTTTTAATGAAAACATGACCAACGAATTCTCAAGGGTTGTGGGGCCCAATCTCAACCAACTTTGGCGCCAAAGATGCTATTTAAAGCCAAGGATTGAAGAGCAAAGGGACATTAGTTCATTCACACTCATTAGGATTAGTTTAGAGTAGTTTCTAGAGAGAAAAGCTCTCACTTCTCTTTAGGATTAGGATTAGGATTAGGATTAGTTCTTAGATCTAGGTTTTAATCTTTGCTTTCTTCCACTTCTACCTCTCAATTCTTTGTTGCTACATTCATCTTCTTCTACTCTTTTGTTGTAATTTCCTTTATGTTGTTCTTATATTTTGTTGTAGATCTAGTATTGTTCCTTCTACATTCTTCCAATTCAATAAGAGGTAATTCATAATAAATGTGTCTTCTTTGCTCTTCTATTGTTGATCTCTTGTTTTTGTAGTTGTAGATTCCTTTAATTCTTGCATTTAATAATGTTTACTTCTATTGCACTTTATGTGTTTGTTGAAATGTCTCTTTTAGTTTTAGTGTAGATTTTGTTCCTCTTGGCCTAGGTAGAGTAATTAGTGACTCTTGAGTTATCTAATTCCTTTGTTGATTGATAATTGGAGAGATTGCTAATTGGTTTGGAGTGCACTAAAGCTAGTCTTTCCTTGAGAGTTGGCTAGGACGTGTGGCTCAAGTCAATTCATCCACTTGACTTTCCTTTATTTAGTAAGGGTTAACTAAGTGGTAGCAATGAACAATTCTCATCACAATTGAGAAGGATAACTAGGATAGAACTTCTAATTTTCATACCTTGCCAAGAGCCTTTTATAGTTGTTAGTTTACTTTCTTGCCATTTATCTTTCATGTTTCTTATTAAAACCCCAAAATAACTCACAACCAATAACAAGACACTTTATTGTAATTCCTAGGGAGAACGACCCGAGGTTCAATACTTCGGTTTATAAATTTAGGGGTTTATTTTAGTGACAAACAACTTTTTGTATGAAAGGATTATTGCTTGGTTTAGAAACTATACTTCGACGAGATTTTATTTGAGAAATTCTAAACCGTCAAAAATCCAATCATCAAAATGGCGCCGTTGCCGGGGAATTGCAATGGTGTTGTGTTATTGGTTATTGTATATATGTGAATATTGTGAATATGTTTGCTTTTTGCTTCTTTGTTAATTTTTAGTTTGTTCTCTTTAATTGTTCCTATTTTTTGTTTTTTTTGCCCTCTCTTGCTATCATGAATTCTCATTTTGGCTATGAGTGTGATTACAATTATATTGTAGGTGATGAGGACTATAATGAAGATGTGTATCAAGGATGGGATAACAAAAGGTGGGAGGAGCCATATGCATATGATCAATCCTCTTGGCAACAACCTCCACCAATGCACTATGAAGAAGAGCCATTCTATGATGCATATCAATCCAATGACTATGGTGAATCACCTTGTGACTTTCAAGAACCACCACCATATGCCTTTGATCCATATCCTCAACATAACTCTCAACCATACTCACAAGCCCATTCTTACCAACCACCTTCATATGACCCTAACCCATATCTATCCTACCAACAACCATATGAGCAATATGAACCACACATAGAGCAACCACCACAACATCAATATTTTCAAGAGCTACCCCCTCCATATTATGACCAAGATGAACCACCTCCAATAAATGAAAATTTTCAACCACAAGATGAATACTACTTTCCACCACAACCTCCCATGGAAGAATACTCATATCCATTGAACCAAGAGCCACATGATCCTAATCATATTATCCAAGAGGAACAAGAGTCAAGGGATCGTCTCAAGGAAGCATTGGATCAATTTCAAGCAACCATGGAGTGTGTTGTGCAACAAGTGGAAAGAGTGGAAAACATTGAACCACCACAACTCTACCAAGACGAACCACCTTCCTATTATAAACCCTTTCCCCAAAATGAGGAACCCTTCCACCCACCCCAATCTCTAATGGATGAAACCCTTGGTGTTCTTGTTCAAGGGCAAGAAGAGATGAAAAGGGATGTGCAAAATTTCATGGCCACCTTGGATGCGGTAACAAATCTATTAGCCTCCCAATGCTTGAACACTCAAGGAACTCCCATGGCTACATGTGGAGAATCGAATGAAGAACATAGCATGAAGGAGAGATTGGAAACTCCGGTGGGAAATGAGGGAAGTTGCTTTGTATTGGAACAATTGAAGGAAGCTTTAATTATTGAAGACAAGGAAGAAGTGGTAGAAGATTTAGGAGATGCGGAGCCTCCATGGGAACATAGAGTTGAAGAAAACCCCTCCAAAATGATTGAAATTGATGCTAGGGAGGAAAGTGCACACCTTCCAAGGCATATTCCATATGAAGACTTGGATGGAATAGAGCAAGGATTGAGTTCCCTTGGTGATGAAGATCAAGCATCAAGTCTTAGTGGTGAAGAATCCTTTGAGCATGAAGAACCTTCTCCGGTTGGATTTGAAAGCGTTGAGGTGGTAAATTTTTCTCACCCTCCCTATTATGATTTGAGTAAGGGAAAAGGTTTAGATAAAATTGTTGAACAAAGGATTGAGATTAAGAGATCTTGTGAAGAGGTGGAAGTCCCTAGAGATAGAAGAACGAGGGTTGGCTATGCTTTGTCAAAATCTTTGGAAGCATCTTTGCCTAAATTGCCATCTACTCCTTCACTTGAGTGGGTAAAATTCATTTCTATTAGCTTTATTGTCCCACTTGAGTATGGCTTGCTTGAAACGGATGGTCAACTTAGGATGCTTTGTGGGATGAAGCGTAATCGAAAGATGTTTCGTGGTTGGCGTTGCAAATCAAGGCTCATTTTGGTTGATACTTCAAGAGTTGAATACAAAGGTGGGAATAGTGCTCAAATAGATGGGTATAGGAGGATTGTTGGGCACTTCATAGAGAATTCACCTTACTCACCACCCGGATGGACTAATAATGATGATCAACTTCAAGACGGGTGTGAAAATAAAGTGTGGGATCCCGGATTAGAAAAAGAGGATCAACATTGGGAGCCCCAAGCTTGTGAAGAACTCCATCAACACTTGGCTCAATCCATAAGAAATCTTGGGCCACAATGGAGAACCAAGCATTGGTGGGAGTTCCAAGATGAATACAAGCACAAGCCACCTTGAAAGGAGCTCCCCATAAGTCCAACTTAAGGACAATAAACAAAAGTGCTAGGTGGGAGACAACCCACCATGGTAAAATCCTTTTATTTTCCCTTTTGTACATATTGATAGAATTAGTTTAAATTCATGTTTTGATTAGTAGTTGAGTATATCTGGTAGTATAATATGTTAAATAAGGTTTTATGGTATTTTGATAGCTGTTTGGAGGTTTGGAATGCTTAGATTGGTGTAAAAACATACCAAAATTTTTTTTTGAAAAACAGAGCACCATCCGCGCGTACGCGCACTGCGTGCGCACGCGCACTTTAAGCATTTTCGACCACTTACGCGTCCGCGTACATGGCGCGCGCGCGTAGATGCAGAAGTTCCACTCCCAGCTAGCAAACCCGAGAATTCGGCCTTCACTGTGAGAATGTTGAGCCTCAGGCCCAACACCATCCGCGCGTGCGCGCACCTGGCGCGTACGCGCCTATCATGCTGAATTCGCAATGTACGCGCAAGCGCACATGCCGCGCGCGCGCAGATTATGCCACCTGCACTCCTGGTACTTTTACCAAAGAGTTGTGCCAACTCTGGGCCAACATTGGGCCGACGGCCTGGCTGACCATCCACGCAGACGCGCATTGTACGCGTCCGCACCCAAGCCCACATCCCCATATACGCGCTAGCGCACTGTCCGCGGCCGCGCCTCCCTCTCTGTTCCACCACCCGCGCGCGCGCGCCATGCGTGCGTACGCGTGGATGCCCTTTCTTCCATCCATTTCTTTTCTTCTCTTCTCTCCATTTCTTTCCCTCTCATTTCTTCTTTCCTTCTTCTACACCTCATCCAACACATCCAAACACCATCGATAACCATTTATTTTAGTTAGTTGTTAGTTAGTTAGTTTGTTAATTAGTTAGTTAGTTAGTTGATTAGTTAGTTTTAGTTAGTTTTCATTTTATTTTCTCTCTTTTCATCATAAGTGTTGGATTATTGACTTTGTTTATTATACATTGCTGCCCCTTATTGCCTAAATGCTATTTTAGCATGAATATTTTTAGATAATCTTTTTTGGATTCTATGATTGAGGTTATACTTTACTACTTGGTTTTGAGTTTTTCATGCTTACCTTTTGAAAAACACCAAGTGATGAAAATTGCCTTCGAGCTTGTGACTCTTTTGAATTGCATGATTTGGCCACCATGTAATTTGAATCCTTTTCCTTGATTAGGCAACCTCTTGATAGATGATGATGTGCATTTACCTTAATGCATGGTATTTCATGATCATACGCATCCATATGTGTTTGACTTGAATGCTTTCATGCTTCTTTAATGCTTGTTTTACCTTACAAGTTCACTTAAAGCATCTCAAGCATACTAGAATGAGTAAAGTGCATGCTTCTTTGGTGACATAGCTTTTTATGCTAATGTGTGTTCTAAACCGCGCAATTTAGAATTCACACACCTAATATTTCTTAATGTCACACTAATTCACTCACTCAATTCTAGTGATTTACCTCATTCCAACAATGTATGCTTCCTTGTTTTTATTTCTTCTCATCTTATGGTGTTATATTTTTGTTTTTCATGACGAATGCACCACAAGCAAACATGGAAGCAAGACTAAGAACACGCAGCAATCCAGAGACTCGCCGTACCCCCTTGCTCATCTTTGAGTGCACCGAGGACGGTGCAAACTTTTAAGTGTGGGGAGGTCGTCCGACCGTTCGGCGATTTTGGGTGACAAGTTTCTAATTCTAACACTTTTGCATTTCACTCTAGGATTTTAGGATTTTTACTTGCATTTTAGGATTTTTACTTGCATTTTAGGATTTTTACTTGCATTTTCTTAATTTTTGCATATGTATACACAATAAGCTTTGTCAAAATAATGAAATTTTCAAGATTTCTATCTATAGGGCACCTCAATTGATTTGAGTCAAAACTCTTCATAGAAATTGCTTGAAATATATATATTGTGGATCATATTTTTGAGCTAAGAACACAAGCAAGTGAGATTTGAGCCTAATGGTGTGGTTACATCCTATAACCACTTATTTTCCTTCTTGTGTGCATTATTCTCTTTCTATAATTGTAATCTTTGATTTGTTTGATTCTTTATGTCCATTATTTTGTGTATTCATGCATTTATATGATTGAGGCCATCATTTCATTAGCTCACTTATCCAAATAGCCAACCTTTTATATTCCTTTGTTAGCCAAATTTGAGCCTACGATTAAACCACTTGTTCTTAATTTTAGCACATTACAAGCCTAAAGCGGAAAAATAATAAAAGTCCTTAATTTTGATCTTTGATTAGCTTAGGCAAGTGTGTGTGAGTATCATTCAAGTGTGGGAATCTTGGGACATTGGGTGAATAAAAGGGTAGTTTTGTATTATTATTGGAAATATTGGGAATTGGGTACATACTCATGTATTGATCAAATGTATAGACCTTATGCATTGAGGTTCTTGTATATAGAAAGAAAAAAAATGAGAAAAACAAAAGAAAAAAAGAAAAGAAAAAAATAATATGGAAAAGAAAAAGAAAAAAATAGAAAAAAGAAGAAAAAGAAGAAAAAGAAAGAAATAAAAAGGGGACAAAATTCCCCAAGGCAAAGTGTAGCTCAATAAAATCAATGCATGAGTGTTGTGAAATGAAAAGAAATTGCATGAGTATGTGAAAAAGTGAGAAATGGGTAGTTAGGTTAGCTTTGAAATTGTATAGGATGTCATAGGTTAGATGGAAAGTTTAAGCTTATCAAAGATTCAAATTTCAAGCTCACTTAACCATATATGCATCATACATTGACCCTAGCCCCATTACAACCAAAGAAAAGACCTCATGATACTTGTATGCATGCATGAAATATATGTTGATTGTTAGAAGAAGAACAAATCTTGGAAAGCATGATTAGGGGAGAATTGAGAGAATCAACCCTAAACACTTGAGCGAATAGAGTGCAAACACATCCGGTGAGGGTTTGATGCTCAATTTCATGTTTTCGCCTATGATCACCTCTTCATGCAAGTTTGTAAAAATATTTAATAACTCAATTCAATTGTGGATTAGACTTGCCAGTCCTTAGCCCTTGTGCATATATGTTTCTTGGGAATTAATTTATTTTGACCAAGCAATTGCATTCATTTAGATAGTTGCATATAGGTAGATTGCATTTAGTTAGTTCCATTGAATAAATGCCATACCTTTACTTCATTCTTGGTTTAAGCATGAGGACATGCTTGGTTTAAGTGTGGGGAGGTTGATAAACCCCATTTTGACGGTTTATCTTGCATTGATTTTAAGAGATTTTAATACCTTTTACCCTCATTATTAGGATTTTAGGATTTTTACTTGCATTTTAGGATTTTTACTTGCATTTTAGGATTTTTGCATATGAATACACAATAAGCTTAGTCAAAATAATGAAAATTTTCAAGATTTCTATCTATAGGGCACCTCAATTGATTTGAGTGAAAACTCTTCATAGAACTTGCTTGAAATATATATATTGTGGATCATATTTTTGAGCTAAGAACACAAGCTTGTGAGATTTGAGCCTAATGGTGTGGTTACATCTTATAACCACTTATTTTTCCTTCTTGTGTGCATTATTCTCTTTCTATAATTGTAATCTTTGATTTGTTTGATTCTTTATGTCCATTATTTTGTGTATTCATGCATTTATATGATTGAGGCCATCATTTCATTAGCTCACTTACCCAAATGGCCTTACCTTTTATCTTCCTTTGTTAGCCAATTTTGAGTCTACGATTAACCCACTTGGTTCTTTAATTTAGCACATTACAAGCCTTAAAGCGGAAAACAATAAATGTCCTTATTTGGATCTTTGATTAGCTTAGGCTAGTGTGTGTGAGTATCATTCAAGTGTGGGAACCTTGGGACATTGGGTGAATAAAAGGGTAGTTTTGTATTATTATTGGAAATATTGGGAATTAGGTACATACTCATGTATTGATCAAATGTAAAACCTTATGCATTGAGGTTCTTGTATACAGAAAGAAAAAAATGAGAAAAAAAAGAAAAAGAAAAGAAAAATAATATGGAAAATAAAAAAAGAAAAAAAATAGAAAAAGAAAGAAAAAGAAGAAAAAGAAAGAAATAAAAAGGGGATAAAATGCCCTAAAGTAAAGTGCAGCTCAATAAAATCAATGCATGAGTGTTGTGAAATAAAAAGGGATACATGAGTATGTGAAAAAGTGAAAAATGGGTAGTTAGGTTATAAATTAATTGTATAGGATATCATAGGTTAGGTGGGAAGTTTAAGCTTATCAAAGATTCAAAATTCAAGCTCACTTAACCATATATGCATCCTACCTTGACCTTAACCCCATTACAACCTAAAGAAAAGACCTCATGATAGATGTATGCATGCATGAAATATATGTTGATGGTTAGAAGAAAAACAAATCTTAGAAAGCATGATTAGGAGAGAATTGAGAGAATCAACCCTAAACACTTGAGCGAATAGAGTGCAAACACATCCAGTGAGGGTTTGATGCTCAATTACATGTCTCCACCTAGGATCATCTCCTTTCATGCAAGTTTGTAAAAATATTTAATAACTCAATTCAATTTTGGATTAGACTTGCTAGTCCTTAGCCCTTGTGCATATATGTTTCTTGGGAATTGATTTATTTTGACCAAGCAATTGCATTCATTTAGATAGTTGCATATAGGTAGATTGCATTTAGTTAGTTCCATTGAATAAATGCCATACCCTTTACTTCATTCTTGGTTTAAGCATGAGGACATGCTTGGTTTAAGTGTGGGGAGGTTGATAAACCCCATTTTGACGGTTTATCTTGCATTGATTTTAAGAGATTTTAATACCTTTTACCCTCATTTATCCATTGAATTAGCATAGTTTTGTGATTGTCTCCTTATTTGTGCTTAGATGTGAAAACATGCTTTTTAGGACTTAAAATAGCTAAATCTAATTCTCCTTGATTCCATTAGATGCCTTGATATGTTTGTTAGTGATTTCAGATTGAAAAGGCTAAGAATGGATCAAAGGAGTGAAGAGGGAAAGCATGCAAAGTGGAGAAATCATGAAAAGTCAAAGAAGTTGAACTCGCCCATGGACGCGCGCGCGCACCTG
Source organism: Arachis hypogaea (assembly GCF_003086295.3). Classification (NCBI taxonomy): domain Eukaryota; kingdom Viridiplantae; phylum Streptophyta; class Magnoliopsida; order Fabales; family Fabaceae; genus Arachis; species Arachis hypogaea. The sequence continues at coordinate 64,438,407 of NC_092044.1, read as the reverse complement.
GCGCCTGCGCGCACATGCGAATTACCCCATGGACGCATACGCGTGCTGTGCGCGTACGCGTCGGTGCTGGTTTATGATTTTTTAATGAAAACGTGACCAACGAATTCTCAAGGGTTGTGGGGCCCAATCTCAACCAACTTTGGCGCCAAAGATGCTATTTAAAGCCAAGGATTGAAGAGCAAAGGGACATTAGTTCATTCACACTCATTAGGATTAGTTTAGAGTAGTTTCTAGAGAGAGAAGCTCTCACTTCTCTCTAGGATTAGGATTAGGATTAGGATTAGTTCTTAGATCTAGGTTTTAATCTTTGCTTTCTTCCACTTCTACCTCTCAATTCTTTGTTGCTACATTCATCTTCTTCTACTCTTTTGTTGTAATTTTCTTTATGTTGTTCTTATATTTTGTTGTAGATCTAGTATTGTTCCTTCTACATTCTTCCAATTCAATAAGAGGTAATTCATAATAAATGTGTCTTCTTTGCTCTTCTATTGTTGATCTCTTGTTTTTGTAGTTGTAGATTCCTTTAATTCTTGCATTTAATAATGTTTACTTCTATTGCACTTTATGTGTTTGTTGAAATGTCTCTTTTAGTTTTAGTGTAGATTTTGTTCCTCTTGGCCTAGGTAGAATAATTAGTGACATTTGAGTTATCTAATTCCTTTGTTGATTGGTAATTGGAGAGATTGCTAATTGGTTTGGAGTGCACTAAAGCTAGTCTTTCCTTGAGTTGGCTAGGACTTGTGGCTCAAGTCAATTCATCCACTTGACTTTCCTTTATTTAGTAAGGGTTAACTAAGTGGTAGCAATGAACAATTCTCATCACAATTGAGAAGGATAACTAGGATAGAACTTCTAATTTTCATACCTTGCCAAGAGCCTTTTATAGTTGTTAGTTTACTTTCTTGCCATTTATCTTTCATGTTTCTTATTAAAACCCCAAAATAACTCACAACCAATAACAAGACACTTTATTGTAATTCCTAGGGAGAATGACACGAGGTTCAATACTTCGGTTTATAAATTTAGGGGTTTGTTTTAGTGACAAACAACTTTTTGTATGAAAGGATTATTGCTTGGTTTAGAAACTATACTTCGACGAGATTTTATTTGAGAAATTCTAAACCGTCAAAAATCCAATCATCAGCATACACCTGCTCGCGTACGCGAGACACCAAACCCGAAGAGAATGGCTGCATCGAGTGCGAGGGTCGCGTACACGAATTCTGCAGGAGAGGCAAAAATATGTAAGTGGTGCAGAATTTTAGTTTTGCAGACCGAACTTTCGACGCGCATAACATTTTTGTTTTAAAACATTTTTCATCCGTTCTTTGAACGGTGTAAACTTCACAGACCTAATTTTCATAAGAAATAAGTTTGAAAGGGTCCATGGCTCACCAAATTTTGGTAAAAAATCTAGTTTTCATCAAAGTTTCAAACTTCCATTTTTGCCTAATTTCCTTTTCAAAACCAAATGATTTCACACTTTATAACAACATAAAACATGCCTAATACCATCCTATATCATATCCCTCACCTCCATACAAACCAATTATGTTCAATTCTCTTCCATACCACCCAGCAATCACATAACATAACACATTACTTTTTATTAAACATCATAATTATCATTGTTCAACACATACTCAAAATCAATTCTTAACATTCATATTTTCCGTCCCAATATTCCAAAATCATGCAACATAAATCATCAATACCATTGTCAATCATCAAAATCATCAGTCATCACCCAAGTTTATGATAACTCAACATTTACTTTAGCGTCACTAACCCCTAATCATACATACAGGCTTCAACCTATCTTATGGTTATCTAGCCTATGTTTTCACAAGACATTACATTTTAGTTACGAGAAATCAAAATCATACCTTGGTTGATTCTTCGTTAATCATAGGACATCACAATTGATCGCCGTTCCATAAAACCCAAGGCTCCAAACCTCTCCAAATAGAAAATTCAGCTACCAAGTCCAAAGCTCAAGCTTCAAACTCCAAAAATTTGCCACCAATACATATAATTCAATCTAATATTGTACAAACACCACTAAATCAAGATAGGGTTTATTATATACACAATTTCATAAGGGTTAAAGGTTTCTCACCTTATTAATGGAAAATTAGGACATGGCCTAGTGATTCTGCACCACTTGAGCACACCTATCATTAAATCACAAAATCTCAAAACAGAAGAACCTAATATTTTCAAATTTAAGGAGAAAGAGACTGGGAGAGAAATAGCTAATTCCTTACCAAATTGATGGGTAGGTTTCATAGAGTATTTCAAGAAGAACACGTGGCTGCTAACGGCTCGTCAATCGAAGCTCTAGATCAAAAGTTATTTGAGATTGAATTTGGTACCAAGGGTTTGAACTCTTGCTTGCTCCTCCCTTCAAAGCTTTCAGCGAATGAGAGAGCTGAAGCTCTTTTGTTTTATTATGTTGGGTTGGGCCTTGGGATTGGGCCCAGTTCGCTCGGTTCGGTCCGTTCGGTCTGTTTGGCCCAATCTTAGGGCCAAAATCTTTAAAATTAGTGTCAAAATTCTTATTTTAATTTGCTCCACCTCATTAAACTATAAAATTCCATTTTCTAATTTCTTGGGTTAATAATTAATTTATTAGTTAATTATTTACTAACAAGAATGGCATATTTCCTATGCCTGGGTCTTGCAATGTTCAAACTTGGAAAAAGATGATACTCTTAGATTCACCCAATTAAAATAAAAAGAGAATCACAATAGTTGATCCACTAGCTTCAAGTACTTAGGAAATGGTGCATTTTGATCAATTGTTTACCTATTTTCGCTAATAGCTTATGTGATTGCAATTAAGTAAGGTTGATACCTATTTTCCTGTCTCTTGTTGTTCATATTCTAATACTGAGCATTATATTCATTAATATATGGTATGCCATGATGAACTGTAGTTTGTAACACCCTACCACATAGAGTCTTATGCTTAAGTCATAAAACTGAGGTAACAAGTTATTACAACCTCTAAAAGTAAAAGTATATATATAATATAGTTAGAAACGTTTTATATCTAGGAGCCTTTAAAGAAAAGTTAAAACGAAAGTGTTATGCTCGTGAATAACATTTACTTGCGTACGAAGAAAAGCTTATGCGCAAATAAATACATATATACAGAAGAGTATGGGATCAAGGGTACATAGTAGTCAAGCTCCAAGCTCAGCCTTCCAAGCTAAGGCTGGCCGGAGAATATTTGCATACATACATACATATAATCCCATACCCAAAGTTCTCAAAATAAACTCTAGTTTTCCAACGAAAGCCTCTCTGAGGCACCAAGGTATAATACATAAAAGGAGAAGTCTAAGCATATATATATACATATATACATAACAAAATATAAAAGCCCAAACTCCCATCTTTGCTGCAATAGAACTTGAGATGCCTAGCGAGGCGCATCTCGACCTGTATTTGAAAAACAACAATATTGTATGGGATGAGAATCGAGGATTCTCAGTATGGTTATGGTGCCCACATATATAATAAATAAGGTCCCGAGAAAGCCAGAGGCAATCTTATAATGCCGACACTCAGATTATAAAACATAAGGAACTAAAAGAGAAACCATAAGCAGGGGTAGTTCTATAAGGTTCTAAACTGAATCAAAACCTAATCAAAACCCTCAAACCTCTGCCTTTCCTCCAATCCTCCAACTCTGATGAAATCACAGGAAAACAAACAAACAAGTCAAGCACATACAGAAAATACATATAACAAGTAGGCAATTAGCAATTAACATGAATAAATAATTAAGCAAGCCAAGATAATGCACAAACAAGAAAATCAAACATGTGCACATGATGCATGCCTGTCCTACGGCTAATGACTCTCATCCGTTGGTTATAGAGCCATCCTGACATGTCCTGGTAGCTAACCATTGGACAGAACACCAAACACAGAGAAAGTGGGATAATGCTGCAAACTTTGCATCTTACCTGCGTACTCGAAGCAGGGGACAACCTCACCACTACCTCTTACCCAGGCGACGTTATAGTTCTTGCCCAGAGCAAGCGGCGATAGAACATAGCCCTTGCATCTTACCCGAAGCCTCAAACTTTCCCGGAGCAAGTGGATACCACCACTGTATCTTACTCGGCTTATTGACTCTTACCCGGAGCAAGTGGATAACACCACTGCATCTTACACGGTGTTTCAACTTATACCTGGAGCAAGTGGACAATGCCACAACCTCTTACCCGGTCTTCTCACCTCTTACCCGGAGCAAATGGATAACACCATTGCATCTTATCCGGAGGCATATCACAATCAAATTCAGGTTCATTTTTATTATCATTCCAATTCATTCATAATCATTCAATTCATTCAAATAACATACTTTAATATCAATCCTTCTTCCTCATCCCTTTACCTGGAGCAGGTGGGCAAAGCCACTACCTCTTACCGAGGGTCACATATACCTCATTTTTGTTTAATTCATTCAAATTCAATCATCCTCCCTAATCATTGTTATTATTATCATCAATCCTTCGTTCGTTCAGTTAACACTTCACATTCATAATTCAATATGTCTTAAACTTTTCCTCACCTCCAAGTACTCCCTCTTCGTAATTTAATCTCTTTTCTATACTTAAAACTAATATTTAGGGTCTAAATAAGTAAAAATAGAGGTTTAGAGATTCGAAATTAGGTTTTAAAAAAAATTTACTTTGCTAAAACACAGGGGTCACGCGTAAGCGTGGGCCACATGTATGCATGGGAGTTAATGCATTCGCATATTTTCTATTTTAGCTAGTTAGTTTATTTAGTTTTAGCTTAATTTCATTCATTATTATTAAAATAAACAAGCAATTGTGTGAGTTTTCTCTCCATGCATTCTTGAACCAAGAACTAGGTGAAATTTGGCATAATTCATGCAAATAATTCAAGAAGTTTACAAATGAATTAGTGTGAATGAATCTCTTGAAATTCATTGCATAGAATGGCAAAACTTGTAAGCAAATTGTTTGGTTGATGATAGGTGAAGCAAAGAGCCATGAAGCAAGAAGGCAATGGAGCAAGAATTGGAGCAAGAAAGCTTTGGGATATAGCAAGCTTGGCAAGGAGGAAGAGACTTGCACATTGCCAACGTGCATTATTACTTGAGTGTTTGGAAATAACGCCAGCAGTCCTGGAAGGTGAATTTAAAGCCTCAATCACGTTGCCAACTTGAATTTACATTAACGTGTTTGGCAACAACTCAAGGAAGCTTTGGAGGGTGATTCCAAGCCTTAAGCACGTTTCCAACTTGGAGTCACATTGGCGTGTTTGGCAATAATGCCAAGCAACCCTAGATGATGAATTTGAAGGCTCGAGCACGTTGCCAACATTGAGTTCCAAAGGCGTGTTCAATGACAATGCCAGGAAGCTTGAGAAGGAGGATGAAGTTAGCACGTTGCTAACATGGATTTATGAGGGGCGTGTTTGTGGACAACGCTGGCAAGCACGCAGCAAGAAAGCTGGGCCAAGGAAGAGTCTTGGGCGTTGCCAATGCCAGGAAGAGCTGGCGTGTTCCTAGGCAACGCCAGGGCCTTGGAGAGGAGCTAGAAGAGCTTTGAGCACGTTGCCACAACTTGGAGAAAGGCTGCGTGTTTCTTGGCAACGGAAGCAAGAAATGCAAGGCCAAGGAAGAAGCTTAAGCACGTTGTTGGTTTGGGATAACATGGGCGTGTTTGAAGGCAACGCCACCAACAACGTAGCAAGCAATTCTTGGTGCCATCAGGTAGGCTTGAGCACGATGTTGGCTTGGGATAACATGGGCGTGTTTGAAGACAACGCCAGCAACAATGCCAAGGGCAAGAGTTTGGGCCAACCAAGAGCTCGAGCACGTTGTTGCCTTGAGGATGAACAGGCGTGTTCATCAACAACGCCAGCAACAATGCCCAACAATGCAAGGCAGCCCTGGAGAGTGATCTTGGGCGTTGCCAACTTGGAGAAAGCGGGTGTGTGCCTTGGCAACGCAGACAAGCAAGATTTTAGGCCAAGGAAGAGTTCGAGGGTGTTGCCAACTTGAGGATGAACTGGCGTGTTCATCAACAACGCCAGCAACAACACCCAACACTGCAAGGCAACCCTGGAGAGTGATCTTGGGCATTGCCAACTTGGAGGAAAAGGTGCGTGTTCAGCAACAACTCCAGCAAAGTTGGCAGCTTGACCTTACCTTCTTCAATGGAGCATAACTTGAGCTAGAAAGATCCAATTGAGATGATCCAAGTGCATTGGAAAGAAGACACTCTGAGCTTTCCAATGATGTATAATAGTTTATATTGAAGCAAAAGATTGAAGCTCAAAGTTTAGGCAACATTATGCATGAAATGTGAGACTAAGAAGAAGAAGAGCCAAGTGTTTGGCAACAACTTGGGCTAGCAACACGCAAGCACCAAACTCCCAGCCCAAGAAGTGTATTGGCACGTTGCCAATGTGCTGTGAACTAGCGTCTTTGCCAGTAATGCCAGGCCACTGGGCCAGAAGCAAGATGAATGAGCTATGTTTCCTATGTTTGGCAACACTTCCTCTATTGAGCCAAGAATTCAACAAGGGTAAAGCCCACATTGCTAACCCAATTGAAGATCTCTAAATGAGTTTTAGGAGTAGTATAAATAGATAGGAGTTTTGTACTTTTAGGGGGATTTTTTTTAGACTTTTGGACTTTGACACTTATTACACTTTTTTACACACTTAGACACTTTCACATTCCACTCTAGTACTTAACTTTTACAACATTCTTCAATTTCGGGAAGGATACGTAAAAGCTATTTTGTTTTTCTTGCAACTTTCAATTTCCAGTTTTAAGAGCTTCTTCTTCATTCTTCATTCTTCTCTATTCAATTTTAATGTTTACTTTTACACTTGTTGTTGAATTTAGAGCTACGATTCACTAAACCCATATTCATTTGGGGGAGGAGCTCTATTTATTTGAATGGGTTGATAACTCATCTTTTCCTTCTCAATTCAAGTGGTTCATCTAAGAGGAAACTCTTTTTCTTCAAAGATTCAATCACCATCGAGAGAGGGATTGAATCTATATGATTTGTGTGGTGAACTTGAGAAAGGAGCTACATAATTCAGTTTAGAGTTCATCCTCTCATGATTTCCTTGATTAATACACTTTGGGTTGGTATGTGAGATGTAACCACCCTTAGTTGAGATCCTGGAAGTTATGTGGCATAAGGATTAGCAAATTGAACTTCATCTCTTCTCATGAACAATTAGATCAAGAGAGTGGCAATTGGTTGTGTTGAGAGAAATTGAGTTACCAAGAGATTGGAACTCAATTACCCACAATCCGCCATGGATCTATACCCATGATTTAGAAGGAATTGATCAACATCAATTCAAGAGAATTTTCATCTCTGATCCCTAATGATTTCTCCATCATTAATTCTCATTTCTTTTGTTCTTTAGTTATTTTGATTACCCATTACCCAACTTCCTTCTACATTCTTGCAATTTATCATTCTGCCATTTATATTCTGTTCTAGATTACTTGCCATTTAATTTCTGCACTTTAAATTCCTGCACTCTACTTCTTTGCACTTTATCTTTAATATCATTTAAGTTTCTTGCACTTTAAGTTTCAGTCATTTACTTTCATTTCCTTTCTTTATTACAATTCTTTAGATTCCTTATCATTTTATCTTTGAAATCAAGTTCAAGAATCAAAATCTCATGAAATCAAAACCATGTTTGTTCAACTAAAATACCATTTGACTAAAGTTGCTTAATCCACCAATCTCCATGGGATCGATCTCACTCTAAGTGAGTTTTATTACTTGATACAATCTGGTATACTTGCTGGTTGCACGTTAATTTTTAATTTTTGCGTATCAAGTTTTTGTTGCCGTTGCCAGGGATTGGAAAAGATTAACAATGATTAAGTGAATGGTAGTTTAGATTAAGTATTTTTTCTTTTCTTTGTTAAGCCCACTAACTGTTTGATATTTTGTTTCACTAACTCTAACCTCACTCTAGCAATAGAGTGTTTCGGTTATGTTGTTGGTTTGTGTTTGTTTGATGTCAGAAGCAAGGAGATAAGTGTCCACCTCCTTTAACCTTGACGACGAAAGAACTCTCCGAAGATTAAGAAGAGAAGCAAGAGGAAAGGGGGTAATTGGTGAGGAAGAATCAGAAAAGGACCAGGTCATCGAGGACAACTTGCATAACCCTTCTGAAGGTGTTGCCAACAACAATGAACCACCTAGAAGGGTGTTGGCCTCATACACCATCCCTTATCCAAGGCATTGTGGGAGCAGCATTGTCACCCTAAACGTCCATGCCAATAATTTTGAGTTAAAACCCCAACTCATCACTTTGGTACAAAACAATTGCTCTTATGGAGGAGGGCCTCTTGAAGACCCAAATCAACACTTGTTTGTTTTTCTAAAGATATGTGATACGGTGAAGACAAATGGAGTGCATCTGGACATTTATAAGTTGTTGCTATTTCCATTCTCTTTGAGGGATAAGGCCACTCAATGGCTAGAGTCATTCTCCAAGGAAAGTATCAACAATTGGAATGATCTGGTGAGCAGATTTCTAGCCATGTTTTACCCACCTCAAAAGATCATGAAGTTGAAGACAGAGGTTCAAACTTTCAGGCAAATGGAAAGGGAATCATTGTAAGAAGCCTGGGAAAGATATAAGGCACTAATGAGAAGATGTCCACCTGACATGTTTAGTAATTGGGTCAAACTCCAAAACTTCTATGAAGGCTTGACTTTAGAAGCAAGGAAGGGGTTAGATTACTTATCAGGAGGATCACTCAACATGATGAAGACTGCTGAAGAGGCTCAAGACCTCATTAAGATTGTTGCAAACAATCAATACTACTACTCGTCAGAGAGACATCATAGCTCGACCCCAAAGAAAGGTGTGATGGAGCTTGAAGGTGTTGATGCTATATTAGCACAGAATAAGTTAATGCACCAACAAATCCAGCAGCAAATTAAAATGATGGCAAAGAGAATAGATGGCCTCCAACTAGCCTCAGTGAGCACAACTAGTCAACCTTCAGTTGAATGGGGCCAAGGTGAAGGAAGCGATGTTGAGTAACCTCAAGAACAAGTTCAATACATGCAGAATGTTTCAAATTCTTCCCATAATGAATTCCATGGTGACACATATAATTCATCCTGGAGGAATTACCCCAACCTGAAGTGGGGGGAGAATGAAAACCATTGGCAAAAGAACAACAACTCTAACCATGCCCGTAATACAAACAACCAAAATCATTCTTCTAACAACACTAACCAATACAAGAAACCATAAAACACATACTAACCACCTCACAACAACCCACAAACTCATCAAAATAACTTCTCCGCACCAACATCCAACTCACAAAGCTACCACCCTATCTCTCCAAATAACTTTCAATAACAACAATCACCCCCCATCATATCACAAATTAACCATCATGAAACTATAATATCAAGTCTTGAGGCAGCCTTACAAACACTTGCCCAAAACACACAATCAATTGTTCAGTGATAAACCACTATTTTATGGTTTATATTGTGTTTAATTGAGTGGTTTTTATCAAGCCTTTGTACACTTATTCATACTATTTGCATGGTTTTACAATTCCTTCCCAAAATTTGTTCTATGATTGAAAAATTGCTTCCTAGAGTCTTTAATTCGTGTATTTTAATCACCTATTATTACCATTCGATGCCTTGATATGTGTGTTAAGTAATTTCAGAGATTATAGGGTAGGAATGACTTAAAGGATGGAAAGGAAACATACGAAAATGGAAGGAAAGCACAAGTTGGAGTCCTTGGAAGAAACTGGCAGTGACACGTCCGCATGGACGACACGAACGCGTGGTTCACGCAAAGGAGAATCGACGCGAGCGCATGGATGAGGCGAACGTGTGACCTGCAAAACACAACTGATGCAGGCGCATGACTGACGGAACCGCATGGAAGAGCAACACTCCAGATGATGCGACGGCGTGACCCACGCAGACGCGTGATGTGCGCGATCTGCAGAATGTGCAGAAGTCATCCTCAGTGATTTCTAGGCCCCTTTTGGCCTAGATCCAAGCCCAGAGAGCACAGATTGAAGGATTATAAATGGAGGAATCCATCCATTCATGAAATATAGAGGGAATACTGGATTCATACATAATTTTAGGATTTAGATATAGTTTTTAGAGAGAGAGGTTCTCTCCTCTCTCTTAGGATTAGGATTAGGACTCCTCTTAAAGGAATTAGGAATATTTTTATCTTCTTCACCACAGGTTCAATGTTCTTCTTATTTATTTTCTCTTTTATTAATTTAATGACCATTCATGTTATGATTTTCTTATTCAATATAATTTGAGGTATTTCAGACTCATGATTGCTTTTCCCTATTTATAATTTAGATTATTTACTATTGGCTTTGGTTGATTAATTGGTGACTCTTGAGTTGTCAAACTCATCGTGCTTGATAATTATTGTTCTTGCTGATTAATTTAGATTCCTATAACTCTAGTCTTTCCTTAAGGAGTTGACTAGGACTTTAGGTATTAAATTAATTTGTCCACTTAACTAACCTTCATAGTTAGAGGTTGACTGAGTGGAAGCAAAAATATAATTCTCATCACCATTGATAAGGATAACTAAGATAGGATTTCCAGTTTTCATACCTTGCCAAGAGTTTTACTAGTTATTAATTTATTAATTTCTGCGATCTGTTTCTCTTGTTCAAAACCTTTTCAAAACCTTTTCAAAACCTTTTACTAGTTATTAGCTTAAACCTCATGATTTTGTGCCAATTAAAGGGTGGTTGATTGATTCAAAGAAACCATGCAATTCCACTCTAAATTACTTACTTACAAAGCAAGAAAGTGCATAAAACCTAATGAAACAAGTGAAAAATGCTTGCAAAGCTAGCATATGATGACTTGTCATCACAACACCAAACTTAAATCTTGCTTGTCCCCAAGAAAGCATCAAACATAAGAGGAAATGAAATGAAATAGAGAAGCGTGCATATCCTTATTGAGCATATAGTTGAACTTGGTTCATGGGGTTTTTATGCAGACGATGGTGGCTCATTTATTGGTTGCTATTACATAAGAAATGTTTCCTTAAAGGTTCACTAAGTTTGCTGCTATATGGCTTTACTTTTGCTTGTTCCCTTGCTAACTTTTCCTTCTTTGTTTTGCTAGAGAGCTTATTATTCTTTGAAGGCTTGGTGGCAAATGTTGCAGCAGTCTTTGGCTTAATTTTGCTCACCCTTTTCTTCCTAGGATCATTGATGCCCAGCATCTCTTTGGATTACTAAGTGTTTTGTAGCTAGGTTGCTCTTTATTGTGGACTTTCAGTTGGCAATCCCAAATCAGTTGATCTAAGTGGCCAAGTTTTGAAATACTTCTCAGAACTTACTTGTCCAAGCATATCCTAACACAAAAAAACACCACAGGCATGTGTCCTAGGGTCCAAGCTATTGGTGCCTAGCGTTATTGTTTGTTTTCTTTGCCACTTTTGGCTTTTTCTCTTTCTTTTTCTTTCTGTTTTATTTCATTCTCAAGGGATCTTTAGTGACACAAGCATTTATAACAGCAAACTAGTTCCTTCTTCAAAGAGCATATCATTATGCAGCATTTATTTCATGAGCCATGCATTAAATCAACAAATACCACCACTAACTTTCATTCTAACTTATGCAACATTGGATATTTACTTCCTAATTCAAACATTTCTCTTTTATTCAAGCATATGGGAAACAAAACAAAATTCAAAGTAATGAAGGATGACAATTATTATGCAGATCAGCATTCTTGACAAACAATTCCACTTGCAACCAAATGAACACTTTAGCAAGACATACAAGAATTTCCAGTTTAAAATACTTTTTCAACAACAAGGATTAAGTGCAGACACAACCTCTTGGGTTGCAGCTTTTCATTCTTCCTTCTGTTGTGTCCCTTTTGAGTCATAATGCAGACTGTCTCAAATGTTCGCTTCTTTCCTGCATAATTCTCAAAAGTGGCTTGCTTCTCAAGTCCTTAAGTAGATGGTTAGTATGCATGAATTTAAGATGACTGTCAAACTTATTTTGGTGTGGGAACACCAAACTTAATTCCTTGCCAATGTCTCTGATGCAACAAGTTAACTAATTATGAATTCCTTTGTCCTTGCTAAAGGTTATAAAGCTAAAACTAAAAGGCAGACAATGGTTAATGAGTTTATCTAATTGCTTAGAGCTAGCATTATGCAGAAGGTGAGAATGTGTTTTTAAATATAGATTTGGTGGAACACCAAACTTAGAATCTTTCATTCTCCCTTAAATTGTTTTGGTGTGCAACACCAAACTTAGCTCCTTACAATGCATACCAATTATTCAACATTTTTATTGAAAAATCTATGAAAGAAAACTACCTCAGGTTGGGTTGCCTCCCAACAAGCGCTTCTTTATTGTCACTAGCTTGACATCTCATCCTTTGATCATGGGAGTTAAAAATCATAGTGCCTCAGCTTTTCTCCTCTTACTGTGAACTTTCTTCCGGTCTCCTCTTTGATGATCTCTAGGTGTTCAAGTGAAAGGATCTGGTTCACAGTATAGCACTCAGATAATTGTGGAGACACCTTCATTGGTTGGGTGTTTAACATCACTTTATCCCCTAGTGAGAAGCCTTCAGTGGGGATATTCTTGTCTCTCCACCCTTTTGGCCTCTTCTTCTTTTCTTTCTCAGAAGATAATTCATGTCTTGGTGGTTCTTTATCTGGGGGTTTTGGCTCTAGTTCCTCCTTGATTTCTTTGGCCTGTTGTACCATCCCTACTTCTTTAAAGTATGGATTTAGAAGTTTTGGAGTTAACTCATTGAATGCCTTATTCAAGCTTTGATCTCTGGCTTTATCCTTCATACAATCTTCATCTTGAGTGGGCTCATGCAGGGTTTTAAAAACATGGAATGCTAGGTGCTCATCATGCGCTCTCAGCAACAATTCCCCTTTTTCGACATCTATCAATGCTCTACCCATAGCTAGGAAAGGCCTCCCCAAGATGATGGGAGTGTTAGGGTCCTCTTCTATATCTGAGTTAACAAAGTCAGCAAGGATAAAAAATTTTTCCACTTTTACCAAAACATTCTCCACAACTCCCAGTACTTGCTTAATGGATTTGTCAGCCATTTGGGGAACTATTTGTGTGGACTTCAGCTCAGAAATTTGAAGTTTCCTCATTAAAGACAAAGGCATTAAGTTTATGCTTGCACCGAGGTCATAGAATGACTTCTCAATTGTTACGTTTCTTATGGTGCAAGGTATGTAAAAATTCCCAGGATCATCTTTCTTCTCTGGCAGCTCTCTTTGGAGGATAGCACTACATTCCTTTGTCATCTTAACAATCTGTCCTTCCTTCAGGGATCTTTTCTTTGTTAGCATTTCCTTCATAAATTTGGCATACAATGGCATCTTTTCAAGTGCTTCTAAGAAAGGAATATTGATGCTGAGTGTCTTGAATATGTCCAGGAATTTTGAGTATTGCTTATCCTCGTTTTCTTTTTTGAACCTCTGAGGGTATGGAAGTTTGGGGACATATGGCCTCACCCCTTCCTTCTTCTCTTGCAGCTGTGGTTCATTGATGCTCTTATTTCCTTCTGAGCTTTGTGCATTCTTGGTCTTTTGGCCCTCTTCACTTCTCTTCTCTGTCTATTCTTGTGGAATTTTTCTGTTGTGTTCTTCCTGATTAATGGCTTCTTTCTTCATAGTCTTCTTACTTCCCACTGTGATTGCCTTGCATTTCTCCCACTTTGTAGCTTTTCCCCTTGGGTGTTCTTCATTAGCATTGGGGGAGGTATTTGCTCTCTTCTTACCCATTTCTGAAATTTACTTAGCCATTTGCTCTATGTGTCTCTCAAGGTTTTTGATTGAGGCCTCTTGGTTTTTGAATGCCAAGGCCTGGTCTTTCTTTGCAGCTTCCTAATCTTGTCTTACCATCTCTTGATTTTTTATGAGTTTTTCCATCATTATCTCTAGACTAGAGATTCTTTGAGAGTCTGGATTTGGTTGTGGTTGTGTGAAATGAGATGGTTGTTGTTGGAAGTTGTTTGAATTAATTGTGGGGGTACTTTGAGGGTGGGATGTGGATGTGGAAAAGTTATTCTGGTGGTTTTGTGAGTTGTTATGGGGTTGGTGGTATGTGTTTTGTGGGTTTTTGAATTGGTTAGTATTATTGGATGAATGGCTTTGGTTGTTTGTGTTGCTAATGCTGCTATAGTTGAAGTCCCTTTGTCCTTGATTCTGGTGCTCACCCCACCTTGAATTAGAATGAGTCTTCCAGGGTGTCTTGTGTGCATCACCATGAAAATTGTGTTGAAATGAACTTGAAGTGTTATTCATGCATTGCACCTGCTCAGGGCTTTGTTGCTCATAATTGAATGTCCCAAAACTTTCTTCAGATTGATTCCACCCATGTGAGGTTTGAGATTGGCTTTGTGTATTCATTACAGCAAGTTACAGTCCATCAATTCTCTTAGCCATTTGCTTAAGTTGTTGCTAGATTTGCTAGTGCATCACCTTGTTTTGAGATAGAATAGTGTCCACTCCTTCCAACTCCAGTGCACCCTTTCTCTGGGCTGGGTGGCGTTGTCTTTGATGAGCAAAGAAGTATTAATTGTTTGCCACCATCTCTATGAGGTTTTGGGCTTCCTCTGCTGTCTTCATTAGCTGCAATGAGCCTCCTGCTGAATGATCTAATACTTCCTGAGCTTTCTGGGTCGACCCTTCATAGAAGTTTTGGAGTCTATCCTACTCACTAAACATTTTTGGGGGTCATTTCCTGATTAAGGCCTTGTATCTCTCCCAGGCATCATACAGCGAATCTCCATCTATTTGAATGAATGTTTGCACCTCTATTTTCAGCTTGATAACCCTCTGAGGTGGTAAAACTTGGCTAGGAATTTGCTCACCAATTCATCCCAATTGTTGATGCTCTCTTTGGGAAAGATTTCTAGCCATTGAGTAGCATTGCCCCTCAAAGAGAATGAGAACAGAAGTAATTTGTAAATGTCAGGATGAGCCCCATTTGTCTTGACCGTTTCACAAATCCTTAAGAAAATAGACAAATGTTGGTTGGTGTCTTCAAGAGGGCCACCTCCATAAGCACAATTGTTCTGCACCAAGGTGATTAGTTGAGGTTTTAACTCAAAGTCATTTGCCTGAACATTTGGGGTGAGGATGTTGCTCCCATAATGTCTGGAATTGGGGATAGTGTAAGAGGCCAACATCCTTCTTGCAGACTGAGTATTGTTGCTCACTCCCTCTTCACGCACCTCAGCCTCCATGACTTGCAAAAATCACAAACAAACCAAATGAAACATGGACATTCTAATGCTAGAATGTGGTTAGAGGGTTAGGTGACACAATGTGTCAAACAGTTAATATGCTTAGTAAAAATAAAGAAAAACAAAGAAAAAGTGCTTAATCTAGACCACCACCTTACTTAATCATTGTCAATCTAATAAATCCCTGGCAATGGCGCCAAAAACTTGATGTGTGAAAAATGATCCAACACAAAACTCACCGGCAAGTGTACTGGGTCGCATCAAGTAATAATAACTCACATGAGTGAGGTCAATCCCACAGGGATTGAAGGATTGAGCAATTTTTTTTTAGTGGTTAATTTAGTCAAGCAAACAAGATTTGATTTGAGTGATTTGTATTTGAAAGAAGATAAATTACATGAAATGTAAAGGGAGAGGGAAGAATTGCAGTAAATTAAAGAGAATAGAAAGTAAAAGTGCTGAATCTTAAAGAACAAGTAAAGTAAATGATAGAAACTTAGAGTGAAAGAAATGTAAATTGCAGAAATATAAAGTGAAAAAAAAGTAAATTGCTTGAATGATAAAGGGCTCAGCGAGCTGGGATTGTAGAATTTAAACAATGAAGAGTAAATTGCAACAAGTAGAAGAGTAGAAGATGAATTGAACTGAAGTAGTTCTCAAACAAAAAAGTAAATTAGCTTGAAAAAGCATTCAGCTGATGAACTAAAATGAAAATGCAGATCTCAGGGGTCAAGAGACTAGAAAACTAAGTCTAGATCTCACTGCCTTCCTTGATCCAACTCAAAGAACAATTGCAAACAAATTAAAGATCAAAACAGTAAAGAAACTTGAAATCAAATCACCAAATCTTGAATTATGCAGAGAAAGGAACAAAGAGATCTCAAGGTGAGATTGAGACAGAATTTTCTCAATTCTCAACACCCAAGACTCAAGCAAAGCTTTGCAGAAAAGAAAACAAGAATACCCAGAGGAAGAGAACTCAATTCTCCTTCCCAATTCAAGCCAAAGTTCAGAGAAAATTAAAATTCAAAGCAGAAGTAAAATGAAAAAGTTCTCCAAATGTAAATCAGAAAGAAAAAAATAAAAGAAGAAAAAAACTAAAATTCCTCTCTACATCTAACTAACACTTATTTATACACTTCCTAATTTGGATCTAAGAATTTGGGTGGGCTCTAAAATTTGGTGAA
Organism: Arachis hypogaea; assembly: GCF_003086295.3. NCBI lineage: Eukaryota > Viridiplantae > Streptophyta > Magnoliopsida > Fabales > Fabaceae > Arachis > Arachis hypogaea. The sequence goes on along the minus strand of NC_092044.1, from coordinate 64,421,906 downwards.
GAAATGAATTAAATTGGATTTTTGATGAATTTTTGGCCCATGGAGGTTGCTCCCAGGGCAAAGCTCGGGTGTCACCAAGAACCGAGCTTGGTGCCTTGCCTTGCCAATTGTTGCACGCCTTTTTTCTTGTTACAAGGAAGTAAAGCTCTTTGCAAGAGCTCTAAGCTCTTGGCAAGAGCTTTGCTTGCCTCTTGTCCTTAGGGAGGTTTACCGTTCGACACCCAAGGAGAGCATTGCTTGGCTTCCATTTCTTGGCACCAAAGTAGCGCACTCTCTCTTACTTCCTTGAGGCCCCTAGTTCAAATTCCATGGAGTGAAAACAAGCCAATTTTGGCTTATTTTTCTTGTGAGGTAGCCCTGCCCCCTCCCCCTTTGGTCTTGAGTTCAAACTTTGGTGAGTGCATTGGCAAGCTTTTCTTCCTTGATTTTCTTTGAAGCGTGCCCGATAAAGCTCTTGGCAAAGCTCTTGGCAAGAGCTGAGCTTTGAAGTTTGCCTTGCTTCCTCCTTGCTTGTAGCCCTGTGGAGAGCTTTGTTCTCCCTGTCTTGTGCCCCTTTGTTGCGCCATGCTTCTCCTTTCCTTTGGCTACACTTTTTGTTTCCTTTGAGCACGTTCCTTAGGCCACGTTTTTCTTATTTTATTTCTTTTCTTCACCTACAAGAAATCAAAACTTAAAAACCAATTAATTTTAGCTTAAACCTCATGATTCTGTGCCAATTAAAGGGTGGTTGATTGATTCAAAGAAACCATGCAATTCCACTCCAAATTACTTACTTACAAAGCTAGAAAGTGTATAAAACCTAATGAAACAAGTGAAAAATGCTTGCAAAGATAGCATATGATGACTTGTCATCAATTCTTACTCAAAAGTGCAGTGCCATTATTCAAAAGGGACTTCCACCAAAGCTCAAAGATCCAGGCAACTTCCTCATACCATGCACAATTGTGAACATGGCCATTGACAAATCACTATGTGACTTGGAAACAAGCATCAACTTAATGCCTCTTACCATGATGAAGAAAATGATAATAGAAGAGCTTAAACCCACAAGGATGTCACTCCAGCTTGCTGACAGATCCATCAAAATACCAAATGGAGTAGTAAAAAATCTTTGGTGAAAGTAGGAAATTTTATATTCCCAGCCGACTTTGTGGTCCTAGATATGGATGAAGAGAAGAATAATTCAATTATTCTTGGTAGACCCTTTTTGGCCACTGCTAGAACAATCATTGACGTGGAAAAGGGGGAGATGATCTTCAGAGTACATGATGAGCAAATGACCATAAATGTCTTCAAGGCAATGCAATACCCTGCTAAAAAAAAGACTTGTATGAGGATTGATGTGGTAGATTCCTTGGTTGAAGAAGTATTTGAAGTAAACCATCAAGTGAATCAGGAGGAAGACCAAGACATACAAGAGCAAGAGGTGGAAGAAATGCAAGTACTAGGAGAACCAAGTGCAACTAAGAAAGAAGAGGCACCACAACAAGAGTTGAAACCACTACCCCCTCATCTTAAATATGCATTCCTTGGTGAGAAGGACAATTTCCCAGTGATCATCAACTCTACATTGAGTGCAGAGGAAGAAGAAAAACTCCTGTAGTATTGAGAACTCACAAGGATGCATTGGGGTGGACCATTGATGACTTGAAAGGCATAAGCCCTGCCATATGCATGCACAAAATACTCTTGGAAGAGAATTCTAAACCAGTGGTACAACCCCAGAGAAGGTTGAATCCCACCATGAAAGAGGTTGTTCAAAAGAAAGTGTTGAAGCTATGTAAAGTTGGGATCATTTACCCTATCTCTGACAGCCCATGGGATAGCCCAGTGCAAGTAGTGCCTAAGAAAGGTGGCATGACGGTCATTGTCAATGAGAATAATGAGCTCATTCCAATAAGAATAGTGACAGGGTGGAGGATGTGCATTGATTATAGGAGGTTGAATGATGCCACACGAAAAGATCACTTCCCTCTACCTTTCATTGACCAAATGCTTGAAAGGCTAGCTGGCCATGCCTATTACTGTTTTCTCGATGGATATTCTGGTTATAATCAGATAGTAGTTGATCCCATGGACCAGGAGAAGACATCATTCACATGTCCCTTTGGAGTTTTTGCATATAGAAGGATGTCATTCGGGTTGTGTAATGCCCCAGCTACCTTTCAGAGGTGTATGCTATCAATCTTCTCAGACGTGGTAGAAAATTTTATTGAAGTATTCATGGATGATTTTTCTATTTTTGGTAATTCATTCAATACCTACTTGCATCATCTCACCCTTGTCTTGAAAAGGTGCCAAGAAACTAATTTGGTCTTGAACTGGGTAAAGTGTCATTTTATGGTACCTGGAGGAATTGTTCTTGGCACAAAATTTCAAGAAAGGGTATAGAGGTTGACAAGGCAAAAGTAGAAATTATAGAAAAAATTCCTTTACCAACTAATGTGAAAGTTGTTAGAAGCTTCTTAGGGCATGCTGGGTTCTATAGAAGATTCATCAAAGATTTTTCCAAAATAGCAAAATCACTCAGCAATTTGCTAGTGGTGAACAATCCATTCTTCTTTGAAACTCTAAAAGCTAAGCTCACCACAGCACCAATCATCACACCCCCAAGCTAGGGATTACCTTTTGAACTCATGTGTGATGCAAGTGATCTTGCAATTGGTGCTGTGCTTGGGCAAAGGAAGGATAAGAAGCACCATGTCATATACTATGCAAGCAAGGTATTGAATGAAGCTCAAAGAAACTACACCACAACAGAGAAAGAGTTACTAGCCGTAGTGTATGCTTTTGATAAGTTTAGGCAATATTCGATTGGGTCTAAAATTTTGGTTTACACTGATCATGCTGCTCTTAAGTATTTGATGTCAAAACAGGATGCCAAACCAAGGTTAATTAGATGGATACTACTTCTACAAGAGTTTGACATTGAGATAAAGGACAGAAAGGGTAGTGAGAATCAATTAGCCGACCATCTATCAAGGTTGCCACAAGGGACAAGTCAAGACATCTCTCAACTAGTGAATGAAAGTTTTCTAGATGAGCACATCTTGCAAATTCAGCAAACTCCTTGGTTTGCGGACATGGCCAATTATAAAGCTGGAAGGAGCATTCCACAAGAATATACAAGGCAACAAGTCAAAAAGCTACTACATGAGTCTAAGTTATTCTCGTGGGATGAACCATTTCTATTCAAAAAATGCCCAGATGGAATGATTAGAAGATGTGTACCAGAGGGTGAGATGAAGAATATACTATGGCATTGTCACAACTCAAGCTATGGTGGCCATTTTGGAGCTAAAAGAACTACAGCAAAGGTGCTTCAAAGTGGATTCTACTGGCCTTCTATCTTCAAGGATGCTAGAGATTTTGTGAGCCATTGTAATGAGTGCCAAAGAGTAGGAGGCTTGACAAAGAAGAATGAAATGCCCCAGAAGTTCATTTTGGAGGTGGAGCTCTTTTATTTGTGGGGAATAGACTTCATGGGATCTTTTCCTCCATCCTACACATTCAAATATATCCTGGTGGCAGTAGAGTATGTTTCAAAATGGGTTGAAGCAATAGGCCACCACTACATGTGGTACTAATATGGTATTGCAATTCCTAAGGAAAAATATCTTCACTAGGTTTGGAGTACCGAAGGGACTTGTAAGTGACGGGGGAAGCCACTTCTGCAATAAACAATTGAACTCTCTACTCCATAAATATGGAGTAACCCACAAAGTGGCCACACCCTATCACCCACAGACAAACGGGCAAGCTGAACTTGCAAACAGGGAGCCAAAAAGAATCTTGGAGAAAACTGTGGGAGCAACAAGAAAGGATTGGGCAAGGAAGCTAGATGATGCACTTTGCGCATATAGGACGGCATTTAAAACCCCCATAGGAAGATCTCCATTCCAGCTAGTGTATGGGAAAGCATGCCATCTACCTGTCGAGCTTGAACACAAGGCTTTTTGGGCCACTAAACTCTTGAATTTAGATGCTCAAGCAGTAGGAGAAAGGAGGCTACTACAACTCAATGAATTGGAGGAATTCAGACTAGAGGCATATGAGAATGCCAGAATATACAAGGAAAGAGTAAAAAGGTGACATGACAAGAAGATCTCTCCAAGAACGTTTGAACTAGGACAAAAGGTGTTGCTTTTCAACTCAAGACTAAAGATCTTCCCTGGGAAGCTGAGATCCAGATGGACTGGCCCATACACTATCACCGGAGTATCCCCTCATGGCTATGTGGAAATACTTGATGAAACCTCAGGAGAGACTTTCACAGTCAATGGTCATAGAGTGAAACTTTACCTTGGTGGCCCCTGGAGCAAGGAAGAGAGTGTGCACTTGTTAACATAAGCAAGGGAGCTGCATTGTCAAGCTAAGGATAATAAATAAGCACTTCATGTGAGGCAACCCATGCACCAGAGTTCTTTTTATCTTCATGCTTTAGTGATCAATAATGAGAGGTTGCATCATATGCATCTAAGAAAATAAAAATTAAGCTAGCATATGGTGTATGCAAGGCACTAAGTTTAGTGTGGCCAATCTTTAAGCAAATATAAAGGTTGTTTTTACAACACTTAGTAACAAACTAAGTTTGGTGTCCACACATACACAAAATGTTAAACCATGGAGCAAATGTGTAGTTATCTCTATTAGGCATATGAAAGAAACCCTTAGATTTAATTTTTTTATTTTTATTCATTTCTGCATTATGATCTCGTTGAAGTTTGTTAGCATAAGTCAAGACATTACAAGAATCTCAAGTTTTTGTAATTTTGTTGCAGGGAAGTGAAAGAAAGAAGTGATGGAGAATCTTGGAAGACAAGTTCACAGACACACACAAAGAAAAGGAAGTCACATGTGCCTTGGGTTTTATGCATTGGGAAGAGCAACTCAACATGCACTAGCTAGAAGATTCATGCTTCCCATGACTTGACCAAACCATTAAGACAATTCCTCTACCATTTAAAGTGACATGAATTCCCCCCAACAACAACAATCCAACTTCACCTAGGATATCCTAGTACTATTCTGCGCTTATGTGAAGAAGCTGGAGTGCCTCTTGAAGAATTTGAAGATACAGACTTGGTGTCCATTGGGAAATCTATCACCAAGGAAAGATTGGAGTATGTCACCACAGTCCAATTGGAGAGGCAGCCTCTAGCAAGAAGAAAAAAGAGGAAGGAAGCAAGACAAGAGGAGGAGCAAGAAGACATGGAAGAACCAAGTGCTTTGAACATGAACCAACTTCAAGCGGCTTTGGAAGGAATCTCTGGGCAATACTCACAAATTCAAAGAAGTCAAGAGGAACAAGCTCAACAACAAAGGGACCTTTGGCAATTAATGGATCAGCAAAAAGGACTTCAGGCTCAATGGATGGATCAGCAAAGGGAATTTCTAACGCACATGATGGAACAACAACAAGAACAATATGACAAAATGTATGAAGCCATCAATAACTCAGCTGCTGAACATGAAAGATCCTTGGAGAAGGTAATACAAGAACATGCTCAGTTAAGGAAAGAGCAAGCTCAGCAAAGGTAGCTCCTCCACAGGATGGATGGTAGATAAGACACCTTTCACAGGGAATACAATGAAAACAAAATGTTCAAGGAGGCCAGACATAGAGTTAGAATTGAATATGATATGAGCACTCAAGAAAAACTCAATTACATCTGTGGAACGCTTCCAGTGCTCAACCCACAAATTCAAACATTTAAAGAAGCCCACAAGGTATTAGAAGAATAGGAGATTGCAAGGGTGAAATTCAATATTCAAAGGTTGAAAGAGAAGATGGTAAGCTCAGGGATATGGAGAGCAGAGGACTCAACAACAACACAACAAGGAGAAGTAAGAAAGAAGAAAAGGGAGGATCCGAAGGACAAAGGAAAGCAAGAAGAATCAAGCAAAGGAAAGGGACATAAAGCTTAAAATGATTCAAGGATTGAATGGCTATGACGAGCTTCAAACTCGCGATTGCTGGGCATGATGACAAATGCAAAAGGATCAATGGATCCTATTCCAACATGATCGAGAACCAACAGCTGATTAGCCGAACTGTGACAGAGCATCTGGACTGTTTTCACTGAGAGGATGGGAGGTAGCCACTGACAATGGTGACATCCTACATACAGCTTGCCATGGATGGAACTTTGCACTTTGGAATTGAGTTGAATATTACATTACAGGAATTCAGAAGACAAAGCATCTCCAAAACTCCAACATATTCTCCATTACTGCATTACAAGTAATTAATTCACGCTCTTTTATTTTTCTAATAATTCAAACTGATAATTTTAATTGAAATCCTGACTAAGAATAATAAAATAAACATAGCTTGCTTCAAACCAATAATCTCTGTGGGATCGACCCTTACTCACGTAAGGTATTACTTGGACGACCCAGTGCACTTGCTGGTTAGTTGTGCGGATTGCAAAAGTGCGATTGCAATTTCGTGCATCAAGTTTTTGGCGCCATTGCTGGGGATTGTTCGAGTTTGAACAACTAAAGGTTTATTTTATTTCTTAGATTAGGAAGATTTTGGCAATTGGGTCAGAGTCTTTTATTTTCTTTTCAAAAATATTATTTTTCTTTATTGATTTTTAATTTTTCTTTGAGTCTAGTGTCTTGTTATAAGTTTGGTGTTAATTGCATATTTTATATTTTCCTTTAAAATTTTTGTATTAGTGTTCTTTGTTTTTCCTTGATCTTCAAGTTGTTCTTGTTTATTTTTCTTGTTTGATTTTTAGTTTTTCTTGTTCTGTGCCTTTTCTTGTTTTTCTTGTTCTTTTCCAAAGCATTAGTCTTTCAAAAGGAATAATCCAAATATACCTATTCAAAACAAGTGTTACATTTATAACTCAGTTGGTTAGAGCGTTGGCTTATGTTCTTGGCAATTGGGTATCTTCTTTTTAAAATCTTTTTCAAAAATAATTTTTCTTGATTTAATCATGTGCCAAACTTTAAGTTTGGTGTTTTCTTGCTAATTTTGATATAATTTTCGAAAATTATTTTGATTTCTAAAAAAATTTTTAAGTTTGGTGTTCTTTCTTTTGTTCTTGGTGTTCTTGTGAATCTTCAAGGTGTTCTTGAGTCTTTCTTGTGTTTTGATCTTAAAATTTTTAAGTTTGGTGTTCCTTGGTGTTTTCCCTCCAAAATTTTCGAAAATAAGGAGCATTAGATCTAAAAATTTTAAGTCTTGTGTCTTTTATGTGTTTTTCTCTTTCATCATAAAATTCAAAATTCAAAAAAATATCTTTTCTAACTATTTTTAAGCCATATTTTCGAATTTTTTTTTATATAAAAATTCAGATTTCAATTTCAAAATTTTTCAAATCTTATCCTTTTTTAAAAAAAATAAAATAAAAGAAAATAAAAAATAAAAATAAAAATAAAATATCTTTTTCAAAAATATCCTAACCACCTTCTCTCTCCTCTTTTTTTCGAAAATCTCTATAAAATTTTTCAAATTTTTATAAATTTTAATTTTTAATTTTCTTTCTTTATTTATTTTATTTTTATTTCGGTTTTTATTTTATTTTATTATTTCGAAAATTATTTTTATAATAAAATAGACAATATCAACATCCATACCATCTCCCTTGCTCCATCATAGAACTAAGTGGAAATGAATAGTCCAGGAGGACTCTGGGGTCATATGCTAACCCCACTACTGCTTCATATGGGAGTAGTATCTGTATACCCTCCATTGGAGTTAGTAGCTTTGAGTTGAATCCTCAACTCATTATCATGGTGCAGCAAAGTTGCCAGTATTCCGGTCTTCCACAGGAAGAACCTACAGAGTTTCTGGCACAATTTTTACAAATTGTTGACACAGTACATGATAAAGAAGTAGATCAGGATGTCTACAGATTATTACTGTTTCCATTTGCTGTAAAAGATCAAGCTAAGAGGTGGTTAAATAACTAACCTAAGAACAGCATAAGGACATGGAAACAGCTGTCAGAAAAATTCCTGAATCACTATTTTCCTCCAAAACAGATGACACAGTTAAGGCTGAGCATCCAAGGCTTCAAACAAGGAGACAATGAATCTTTTTATGATGATTGGGAGAGATACAAAGAGATGCTGAGAAAATACCCCTCAGAAATGTTTTCAGAGTGGGTGCAATTAGACATCCTTCTACTATGGGCTTACAGAAAAAGCTCAGATTTCTCTAGATCACTCGGCTGGTGGATCTATACATATGAGAAAAACAATTGAAGAAGCTCAAGAGCTTATTGATACAGTTGCCAAAAATCAGCATCTATACCTAAGCAGTGAATCTTCCATGAAAGAAGAAGCTAAAACAGTAACTGCTGAACTCAGTCCTGTAGATCAGGCTACTGAATTCAATCAGCAGCTGGATTTTCTATCTCAGTAGCTAGCCAAATTCAAGGAAATACTACAAGAAACAAGAATGGCTAACAGGAATATGGAAGTACAGTTAAAGCAAACAGAAAAGCAACTGTCAAAACAAATAACAGAAGAATGCCAAGCAATTCAGTTAAGAAGTGGGAAAACATTAAATACCTCACTTCAAAGCAGCAGGAAGCCAAGAAATGAACAAATGACTACTCAAAATCCCTCTGAGGACAATCAGAGCCCAGAGAGGAATAATGCTGGCGCTGAACACCCAAACCATGCTCATTCCTGGTGTTCAACGCCTGAAACAAGCAAGGATTTGGCGTTGAACGCCCAAAGGGAGCATAGTTCTGGTGTTCAGACGCCAGAAACAGTAAGGAGCTGGCGTCTAATGCCACTCCAGCTTCCACCCCTGGTATTCAAATGCCAGTGGGGGATCAAACACATACAAGTGCTGATAACAACCCTTCTAAAAAGGCTTCCCAATCCACATCTGTAGGCAATAAACCTGCAGCAACTAAGGTTGAGGAATACAAAGCCAAAATGCCTTATCCTCAAAAACTCTACCAAGCGGAACAGGATAAGCAATTTGCCCGCTTTGCAGACTATCTCAGGACTCTTGAAATAAAGATTCCGTTTGCAGAGGCACTTGAGCAAATACCCTTTTATGCTAAGTTCATGAAAGAGATCTTAAGTCGTAAGAAGGATTGGAGAGAGACTGAAAACGTTTACCTCACTGAAGAATGCAGTGCAGTCATTCTAAAAAGCTTACCTGAGAAGCTTAAAGACGCCGGGAGCTTTATGATACCATGCACATTAGAGGGTAATTGTACCAAGCAACCTCTGTGTGATCTTGGGGCAAGTATCAACCTAATACCTGCATCTATTATCATAAAGATTGGTATGACTGAAGAAGTCAAACCAACCCGGATATGTCTTCAACTTGCTGATGGCTCCATTAAATACCCATCAGGCGTGATTGAAGATATGATTGTCAAGGTTGGGCCATTTGTGGTGTTGGAAATGGAGGAGCACAAGAGTGCAACTCTCATTCTAGGAAGACCTTTCCTAGCAACTGGCCGAACCCCCTGAGAGTCAATGAGGAGGAGTTCAAGTTGAATGTTGTCAAAGCCATGCAACATCCAGACACCCCAAATGACTGCATGAGTGTTGATATTATTGACTCTCTGGTAAGAGAGATCAATATGACTGAGAGTCTCGAATCAGAGCTAGAGGACATCTTTAAAGATGTTCATCCTGATCTGGAGGAATCAGAGAGAATAATAGAACCTCTGAAAATCCCTCAGGAAGAGGAGAAACCTCCTAAACCCGAGCTCAAACCATTACCACCATCCCTAAAATATGCATTTTTGGGAGAAGGTGATACCTTTCCTGTAATCATAAGCTTTACTTTAGAGCCACAGGAAGAGGAAGCACTAATTCAAGTGCTAAAGACACACAAGACAGCTCTTGGGTGGTCCATCAGTGATCTTAAGGGCATTAGCCCAGCCAGATGCATGCACAAGATCTAATTGGAGGGTGACGCTAAGCCAGTGGTTCAACCGCAAAGGTGGCTGAATCCAGCCATGAAGGAGGTGGTGCAGAAAGAGGTCACTAAATTACTAGAGGCTGGGATTATTTATCCTATTTCTGATAGCCCCTGGGTAAGCCCTGTCCAAGTCGTCCCTAAGAAAGGTGGCATGACAGTGGTTCATAATGAAAAAAATGAACTGGTTCCTACAAGAATAGTTACAGGGTGGCGTATGTGTATTGATTATAGAAGGCTCAATACAGCTACCAGAAAGGATCATATTCCTTTACCATTCATAGACCAGATGCTAGAAAGACTAGCAGGTCATGAATACTACTGCTTCCTGGATGGATATTCAGGTTATAATCAAATTGCAGTAGATCCCCAGGATCAAGAGAAAACCGCATTCACATGTCCATCTGGAGTATTTGCATACAGAAGGATGCCATTTGGCTTGTGCAATGCACCTGCAACCTTTCAAAGGTGCATGCTCTCAATTTTCTCTAATATGGTGGAAAAATTTTTGGAAGTCTTCATGGATGACTTTTCAGTATTTGGAGACTCATTCAGCTCCTGTCTTGACCATCTAGCACTTGTTCTAAAGAGATGCCAAGAGATCAACCTAGTTTTAAACTGTGAGAAATGTCACTTTATGGTGACTGAAGGAATTGTCCTTGGGCACAAAATCTCGAACAAAGGAATAGAGGTGGATCAAGCTATGGTAGAGGTAATTGAAAAATTACCACCACCAGCCAATGTTAAGGCAATCAGAAGCTTTCTAGGGCATGCAGGATTCTATAGGAGGTTTATAAAGGATTTTTCAAAAATCGCCAAACCTCTAAGTAATCTGCTAGCTGCTGACACGCCATTTATCTTTGATAAGGAGTGTCTGCGGGCGTTTGAGACTCTGAAAGCTAAGCTGGTCACAGCACCAGTCATCTCTGCACCAGACTGGACATTACCATTTGAATTAATGTGTGATGCCAGTGACCATGCCATTGGTGCAGTGTTGGGACAGAGACATGACAAGCTTCTGCACGTCATTTACTATGCCAGTCATGTTTTAAATGACGCACAGAAGAATTACACAACCACAGAAAGAGAGCTACTTGCAGTGGTTTACGCTATTGACAAGTTTAGATCCTATTTAGTAGGATCAAAAGTGATTGTGTACACTGATCATGCTGCTCTTAAATATCTACTCACAAAGCAGGATTCAAAACCTAGACTTATCAGATGGGTGTTGCTTCTGCAAGAGTTTGATATAGAAATAGGAGACAGAAAAGGGACAGAAAACCAAGTAGCAGATCACCTGTCCCGAATAGAACCAGTAGAAGGGGCGTCCCTCCCTCTTACTGAGATCTCTGTAACCTTTCTCGATGAGCAACTATTTGCCATCCAGGAAGTGCCATGGTTTGCAGACATTGCAAACTACAAGGCAGTAAGGTTCATACCCAAAGAGTACAGTAGGCAGCAATCAAAGAAGTTGATCACGGATGCAAAGTACTATCTTTGGGATGAACCATATCTCTTCAAGAGATGTGCAGACGGAGTAATCCGTAGATGTGTGCCTAAAGAAGAAGCGCAGAGGATCCTATGGCACTGCCATGGATCACAGTATGGAGGACATTTTGGAAGTAAGCAAACAGCCACAAGAGTCCTCCAATGTGGCTTCTACTGGCCTACTCTCTATAAAGATTCCCGAGTGTTTGTGCTTAATTGCGACAGTTGCCAAAGATCTGGCAATCTGCCTCACAGTTATGCCATGCCTCAACAAGGGATCTTGGAGATTGAGTTGTTTGATGTATGGGGTATTAACTTCATGGGACCTTTCCCACCATTATACTCAAACACTTATATTCTGGTGGCGGTGGATTATGTATCCAAATGGGTAGAAGCTATTGCTACACCCACTAATGACACTAAGACAGTGTTAAAATTCTTCCTGAAACACATCTTCAACAGATTTGGCACCTCTAGAGTACTAATCAGTGATGGGGGCACTCATTTCTGCAATAAACAGCTCTATTCTGCTTTGGTACGTTATGGAGTTAGCCACAGGGTGGCCACTCCATATCACCCACAAACTAATGGGCAAGCTGAAGTCTCAAATAGAGAACTCAAAAGAATCCTGGAACGGACTGTAATTAATTGTAGAAGGGATTGGGCAAGAACCTTGGATGATGCTCGGTGGGCATACAGAACAGCATTCAAGACCCCTATAGGGACCTCTCCATACCAGCTTGTATATGGAAAGGCATGTCACTTGCCAGTGGAACTGGAACATAAGGCCTACTGGGCAACCAGATTCCTGAACCTTGATGTCAAGTTAGCTGGAGAAAAACGATTGCTTCAGTTAAATGAGCTAGAGGAATTTAGACTCAATGCTTTCGAGAATGCAAAAATATACAAAGAGAAAGCAAAAAGATTGCATGATAAGAAATTGTCATCCAGAGTCTTTGAGCCAGGGCAGAAAGTTCTGCTATTTAATTCTAGGCTCAAATTATTCTCCGGGAAATTGAAGTCCCGGTGGAGAGGTCCATATGTGATCACAAGCGTATCACCATATGGATACATAGAGCTTCAGGATAATGATTCTAATAAAAAGTTCATTGTTAATGGACAGAGAGTCAAACATTATCTTGAAGACAATTTTGAGCAAGAATGCTCAAAACTGAGGCTTGATTAAAGCTCAGTAATAGTCCAGCTAATGACAATAAAGAAGCGCTTGCTGGGAGGCAACCCAGCCATTTACAAAGTTTATTTGTTAATTAATTGATTTTTACAGGTCTATGTCAAAGTATCTTCAAGGTAAAATAGCAATTGCTTGAATTCACAAAGTTACAAGGGAATTTGGAAGCTCACTGGCGTGAAAAAGCCAGTAAGAAACAGTTTGGGCATTGAACGCCCAAAAGAAGCACCCACTGGGCGTTCAACGCCAGTAAGGGTAGCCATCTGGGTGTTAAACGCCAGAAAGGAGCATCTTCTGGGCGTTGAACGCCAGAAAGAAGCACCTTCTGGGCGTTTAACACCAGATTGACAGCATCCTGGGCATTCAGAAAAACGCCCAGTGATAAAGGACTTCCTGGCGTTCAACGCCAGAAAGAAGCAACAGCTGGGCGTTGAACACCCAGGAGAAGCAGCAATTGGGCGTTAAACGCCCAAAACATGCAGCGTTTGGGCGTTTAACGCCAGAATGGTGGGGAGGAGGTAAAATTCGTTTTTCTTCACAAATTTTCTAATTTTTATATTTCAATTCATGATTTCTTGCATAAACATGTTTCAAAATATCATCCTTCAATTCCAAAATTTTTATCCTAATTTCTAAAAACCCTAATTTCTAAAATCCTTTTTCAAAAATATTAAATGCATCTTAATCCATAAAGACAAATTGTTTTCTAATCCAATCCAACTTTTTTTTAAGTTTTTCAAAACTCATCTATCTTTTTGAACTCTTTTCAAATCTTTTTAATTTCTTCTCATATCTTTTTCAACTCATCATATATTTTGAATCTCGAATTTGCCTCTCCTACTATTCCTCTCCTTTCCTTTCTTTTAATTGAGGACAAGCAAACCTCTAAGTTTGGTGTGATTCGCCATGATCACTGAGCTAAAACTCATCAAGATCATGGCACCTAAGGGAACAGGAAGAGCAAGGATGAGACTTAAAGGAACTGAAGCGTCAGAAATTATCTCTTGAAGGACCAAGCACCCCACAGACTAGAGGAACATCCACTTCCCAAAATAAAGGTCGTTGAGTTCTAATCTTTGCCTTAACTCTGTGATAAATGTTCTTATTAGGAATTTACCTTAGAAGTTATATATTAGTAGTAGTAATTAGTATCTCTACTTTGATTTTAATTCCAATTAAGTTATAATTTATTTTTCTCATCATCATCAAACATGAATAAGATAGTAGATTTTTAGAATAAAGAGGCAATATTTTTTCCGAGTTCTTAATAAGAAAATTCTAATTATTTATATGTGGTGGCAATACTTTTTGTCTTCTGAATGAATGCTTGAACAGTGCATATTTTTTATCTTGTTATTTATGAATGTTAAAATTGTTGGCTCTTGAAAGAATGATGAAAAAGAGAAATGTTATTGATGATCTGAAAAATCAAAAAAATTGATTCTTGAAGTAAGAAAAAGCAGTGAAAAAGCAAAAGCTTGTGCAAAAAAAATATAAAAATAGAAAGAAAAAGAAAAAGCAAGCAGAAAAAGCCAATAGCCCTTAAAACTAATAGGCAGGGGTAAAAAGGATCCAAGGCTTTGAGCATCAATGGATAGGAGGGCCCAAGGAAATAAATCCAGGCCTAAGCGGCTAAATCAAGCTGTCCCTAACCATGTGCTTGTGGCATGCAGGTCCAAGTGAAAAGCTTGAGACTGAGTGGTTAAAGTCGTGATCCAAAGCAAAAAGAGTGTGCTTAAGAGCTCTGGACACCTCTAACTGGGGACTTTAGCAAAGCTGAGTCACAATCTGAAAAGGTTCACCCAGTCATGTGTCTGTGGCATTTATGTATCCGGTGGTAATACTGGAAAACAAAATGCTTAGGGTCACGGCCAAGACTCATAAAAGTAGCTGTGTTCAAGAATCAACATGCTAAACTAGGAGAATCAATCACACTATCTGAATTCTAAGTTTTCTATGGATGCCAACCATTCTAAATTTCAAAGGATAAAGGGAGATGCCAAAACTGTTCAGAGGCAAAAAGCTACTAGTCCCGCTCATCTAATTAGAATCTGGGCGTCATTTAAAACTCTGAGATATTATTGCTTCTTGACTTCTTTTTTTTTCCTCTTTTATTTATCTAGTTGCTTGGGGACAAGCAACAGTTTAAGTTTGGTGTTGTGATGAGCGGATATTTTATACGCTTTTTTGGGGTAATTTCATGTAGATTTTAGTATGTTTTAATTAGTTTTTAGTAGAATATTATTAGTTTTTAGGCAAAAATCATATTTCTGGACTTTACTATGAGTTTGTGTGTTTTTCTGTAATTTCAGGTATTTTCTGGCTGAAATTGAGGGAGCTGAGCAAAAATCTGATTTAGGCTGAAAAAGGACTGCTGATGCTGTTGGATCCTGACCTCCCTGCACTCGGAATGGATTTTTTGGAGCTACAGGAGTCCAATTGGCGCGCTCTCAATTGGGTTGGAAAGTAGACATCCAGGGCTTTCCAGAAATATATAATAGTCCATACTTTGCGCAAAGATAGATGACGTAAACTGGCATTCAACACCAGTTTCATGTTGCAGTCTGGCGTCCAGCGCCAGAAACAGGTTACAAGTTGGAGTTCAACGCCCAAAACACGTTACAACCTGGCGTTCAACTCCAGAAACAGCCCAAGCACATGAGAGGCTTAAGTCTCAGCCCCAGCACACACCAAGTGGGCCCCAAAAGTAGATTTCTGCACCAATTATCTTAGTTTACTCATTCTCTGTAAACCTAGGTTACTAGTTTAGTATTTAAACAACTTTTAGAGATTTATTTTGTATCTCATGACATTTTTAGATCTGAATTTTATACACTTTGACGGCATGAGTCTCTAAACTCCATTGTTGGGGGTGAGGAGCTCTGCAGCGTCTCGATGAATTAATGCAATTGTTTCTATTTCTCCATTCAAACGTGTGTGTTCCTATCTAAGATGTTCATTCGTGCTTAATTATGAAGAAGGTGATGATCCGTGACACTCATCACCTTCCTCAATACATGAACGTGTGCCTGAAAACCACCTTCGTTCTACATCAGATTGAATGAGCTTCTCTTAGATTCATTAATCAGAATCTTCGTGGTATAAGCTAGAATTGATGGCGGCCACTCTTGAGGATCCGGAAAGTCTAAACCTTGCCTGTGGTATTCCGAGTAGGATTCAAGGATTGAATGGCTATGACGAGCTTCAAACTCGCGATTGCTGGGCGTGATGACAAACACAAAAGGATCAATAGATCATATTCCAACATGATCGAGAACCAACAGCTGATTAGCCGTGCTGTGACAGAGCATCTGGACCGTTTTCACTGAGAGGATGGGAGGTAGCCACTGACAACGGTGACACCCTACATACAGCTTGCCATGGAAGGAACTTTGCACTTTGGAATTGAGTTGAATATTACATTACAGGAATTCAAAAGACAAAGCATCTCCAAAACTCCAACATATTCTCCATTACTGCATTACAAGTAATTAATTCACGCTATTTTATTTTTCTAATAATTCAAACTGATAATTTTAATTGAAATCCTGACTAAGAATAATAAAATAAACATAGCATGCTTCAAACCAATAATCTCCGTGGGATCGACCCTTACTCACGTAAGGTATTACTTGGATGACCCAGTGCACTTGCTGGTTAGTTGTGCGGATTGCAAAAGTATGATTGCAATTTCGTGCATCACATAGCTGAGAAGTTCAAACAAGACAGTTGGCTAGGATATCCTAGTACTATTCTGCGCTTATGTGAAGAAGCTGGAGTGCCTCTTGAAGAATTTGAAGATACAGACTTGGTATCCATTGGGAAACCTATCACCAAGGAAAGATTGGAGTATGTCACCACAGTCCAATTGGAGAGGCAGCCTCTAGCAAGAAGAAAAAAGAGGAAGGAAGCAAGACAAGAGGAGGAGCAAGAAGACATGGAAGAACCAAGTGCTTTGAACATGAACCAACTTCAAGCGGCTTTAGAAGGAATCTCTGGGAAATACTCACAAATTCAAAGAAGCCAAGAGGAACAAGCTCAACAACAAAGGGACCTTTGGCAATTAATGGATCAGCAAAAAGGACTTCAAGCTCAATAGATGGATCAGCAAAGAGAATTTCTAATGCACATGATAGAACAACAACAAGAACAATATGACAAAATGTATGAAGCCATCAATAACTCAACTGCTGAACATGAAAGATCCATGGAGAAGGTAATACAAGAACAGGCTCAGTTAAGGAAAGAGCAAGCTCAGCAAAGGGAGCTCCTCCACAGGATGGATGGTAGACACCTTTCACAGGGAATTCAATGAAAACAAAATGTTTAAGGAGGCCAGACATAGAGTTAGAATTGAATATGATATGAGCACTCAAGAAAAACTCAGTTACATCTGTGGAACGCTTCCAGTGCTCAACCCACAAATTCAAACATTTAATGAAGCCCACAAGGTATTAGAAGAATAGGATATTGCAAGGGTGAAATTCAATATTCAAAGGTTGAAAGAGAAGATGGTAAGCTCAGGGATATGGAGAGCAGAGGACTCAACAACAACACAACAAGGAGAAGTAAGAAAGAAGAAAAGGGAGGATCCGAAGGACAAAGGAAAGCAAGGAGAATCAAGCAAAGGAAAGGGACATAAAGCTTAAAGGTGGTGAAGTTCTTTTAGTATTTTAATAAATAAAGAAGATGTATATCTGAAACATGATATACCTTTTAAGCTGTTCTCTTTTACAATATGCATTTTCATGTTTACTCCATATATCACTCATATGCTTGGAATGTATGCTTGTCTTAAGTTCTTTTACTTGCCAATGGAATAAAAGATGTGGTTTGAACAAAAACAAAGAGGAACCTTGCTTAGAAAGAATAAGATTGTCCTACAAAAGTGCTAGTATATATATATGCTTTTATTGTGAACGAATCAGGGCTCAAGAAATTAAAAGGAGTCAAGATGCTTGCTTACACAAGGCTAGTTGGTTAAGGGTTACAAGACTTAAGAAGTTAGAGGCAAAAAAATCCTTGACAATAGAAAAAAAAACAAATAAAGAAAACAAAGAACACAGAATAAAAAGCTAGGCATCAATGACAAAATTTGTATATGTGTCTGTGGTGATTGATGTTAGGGGACATACTTGGGCTAGTAAATCTGAGGGGTGCTTCATCACCTGGTAACTTGAGTTAACTAACTCGGGATTATCGATTGAAAACTCACATTCAAGAGTAGCTCTATAACAGAACATTTAGCAACCCAAAGAGGTGCTGGACACCACTATCCAAATAGAATCTCAAAGTTATATGCCTGTGATTGAATGTGTTAAGGAGAGAGGCTTGAGTTAGTAAATCTTTAAGAGTGTTTCAACACTTAACAACTTAAACCAACTAGTTTGGGATTGTTGATTGAAAGCTTATGCTAAAGAGCCGTCTTAACACAAGATTTTAAGCTCAATTGAAACAAAGGAAACTTGAAAAAAAAGGAGAAGAGAAGCAGAGAAAAGAATAGTTGAGGATTATATGCTAAGGTGTGAAAAAGGAGTTTAGCGAACTTAACCAATCTAGTATTGAAGCAAGCATTTTAACTAAAGAAGTTGAATTAGCCTTGATCATTTGCGTTAAACAAATGACTACACAAATGAGGATGACACATTTCATGAAAGAAGTTTTTCTCTGTTAAGATATTCAATTCTTGCATCTTAAGTTCTTTTGTCAAATTCTTTTATCTCTTGCTTGAGGACAAGCAACATTTTAAGTTTGGTGTTGTGATGCATTCGCATATTTGCTATTTTAGCTAGTTAGTTTAATTAGTTTTAGCTTAATTTCATTCATTATTATTAAAATAAACAAGCAATGTGAGTTTTCTCTCCATGCATTCATGAACCAAGAACTAGGTGAAATTTGGCATAATTCATGCAAATAATTCAAGAAGTTTACAAATGAATTAGTGTGAATGAATCTCTTGAAATTCGTTGCATAGAAAGGCAAAAATTGTAAGAAAATCGTTTGGTTGATGATAGGTGAAGCAAAGAGCCATGAAGCAAGAAGGCAATGGAGCAAGAATTGGAGCAAGAAAGCTTGGGGATATAGCAAGCTTGGCAAGGAGGAAGAGACTTGCACGTTGCCAACGTGCATTATTACTTGAGTGTTTAGCAATAACGCCAGCAGCCCTGGAACGTGAATTTGAAGCCTCAAGCACGTTGCCAACTTGAATTTACATTGACGTGTTTAAGAACAACTCAAGGAAGCTTTGGAGGGTGATTCCAAGCCTTAAGCACGTTGCCAACTTGGAGTCACATTGGCGAGTTTGGCAACAACGCCAGGCAACCCTGGATGATGAGTTTGAAGGCTCGAGCATGTTGCCAACATTGAGTTCCAAAGGCGTGTTCAATAACAATGCCAGGAAGCTTGACAAGGAGGATGAAGTTAGCATGTTGCTAACTTGGAGTTATGAGGGGCGTGTTTGTGGACAACGCTGGCAAGCACGTAGCAAGAAAGCTGGGCCAAGGAAGAGATCTTGGGTGTTGCCAACGCCAGGAAGAGCTAGCGTGTTCCTAGGCAACGCCAGGGCTTTGGAGAGGAGCTAGAAGAGCTTCGAGCACGTTGCCACAACTTGGAGAAAGGCTGCGTGTTCCTTGGCAACGCAAGCAAGAAATGCTAGTCCAAGGAAGAAGCTTAAGCACATTGTTGGCTTGGGATAGCATGGGCGTGTTTGAAGGCAACGCGACCAAAAACTTAGCAAGCAAAGCTTGGTGCCATCAGGTAGGCTCGAGCACGTTGTTGGCTTGGGATAACATGGGCGTGTTTGAAGACAACGCCAGCAACAATGCCAAGGGCAAGAGTTTGGGCCAACCAAGAGCTCGAGCACGTTGTTGCCTTCAGGATGAACGGGCGTGTTCATTAACAACGCCAGCAACAACGCCAAGGGCAAGAGTTTGGGCCAACCAAGAGCTCGAGCAAGTTGTTGGCTTGAGAATGAACTAGAGTGTTCATCAACAATGCCAGCAACAATGCCCAACAATGCAAGGCAGCCTTGGAGAGTGATCTTGGGCGTTGCCAACTTGGAGAAAGGGGGCATGTTCCTTGGCAATGTAGGCAAGCAAGATTTTAGGCCAAGGAAGAGCTCGAGGGCGTTGCCAACTTGAGGATGAACTGGCGTGTTCATCAACAACTCCAGCAACAATGCCCAACACTGCAAGGCAACCCTGGATAGTGATCTTGGGCATTGCAAAATTGGAGGAAAGGGTGCGTGTTCAGCAACAACTCCAGCAAAGTTGGCAGCTTGACCTTACCTTCTTCAATGGAGCATAACTTGAGCTAGGAAGATCCAATTGAGATGATCCTAAGTGCATTGGAAAGAAGACACTCTGAGCTTTCCAATGATGTATAATAGTTTATATTGAAGAAAAGGATTGAAGCTCAAAGTTTAGGCAAAATTAAGCATCAAAAGTGAGACTAAGAAGAAGAAGAGCCAAGTGTTTGGCAACAACATGGGCTAGCAACGCCCAAGCACCAAACTCCCAGCCCAGGAAGTGTATTGGCACGTTGCCAACGTGCTATGAACTGGAGTGTTTGCCAGTAACACCAGGCCATTGGGCCAGAAGCAAGATTAATGAGCTCTGTTTCCTATGTTTGGCAACACTTCCTCCATTGAGCCAAGAATTCAACAAGGGTAAAGCCCACATTGCTAACCCAATTGAAGATCTCTAAATGAGTTTTAGGAGTAGTATAAATAGATAGGAGTTTTGTACTTTGAGGGGGATTTTTTTTAGACTTTTGGACTTTGACACTTTTTACACTTTTTTACACACTTAGACACTTTCACTTTCCACTCTAGTACTTTATCTTTTATAGCATTCTTCAATTTCAGGAAGGATACCTGAAAGCTATTTTATTTTTCTTGCAACTTTCAATTTCCAGTTTTAAGAACTTCTTCTTCATTCTTCATTCTTCATTCTTCTCTATTCAATTTTAATGTTTACTTTTACACTTGTTGTTGAATTTAGAGCTATGATTCACTAAACCCAATTTCATTAGGGGGAGGAGCTCTGTTTATTTGAATGGGTTGATAACTCATCTTTTCCTTCTCAATTCAAGTGGTTCATCCAAGAGGAAACTCTTTTTCTTCAAAGATTCAATCACCATCAACAGAGGGATTGAATCTATATGAATTGTGTGGTGAACTTGAGAAAGGAGCTACATAATTCAGTTTAGAGTTCATCCTCTCATGATTTCCTTGATTAATACACTTTGGGTTGGTATGTGAGATGTAACCACCTTTAGTTGAGATCTTGGAAGTTATGTGGAATAAAGGATTAGCAAATTGAACTTCATCTTTTCTCATGAAAAATTAGATCACGAGAGTTGCAATTGGTTGTGTTGAGAGAAATTGAGTTACCAAGAGATTGCAACTCAATTACCCACAATCCGCCATGGATCTATACCCATGATTGAGAAGGAATTGATCAACATCAATTCATGAGAATTTGAATCTTTGATCCCTAATGATTTCTCCATCATTAATTCTCATTTCTTTTGTTCTTTAGTTATTTTGATTATCCATTACCCAACTCCCTTTTACATTCTTGCAATTTATCATTCTGCCATTTATATTCTGTTCTAGATTACTTGCCATTTAATTTCTGCACTTTAAATTCCTACACTCTACTTCTTTGCACTTTATCTTTAATGTCATTTAAATTTCTTGCACTTTAAGTTTCAGTCATTTACTTTCATTTCCTTTCTTCATTACAATTCTTTAGATTCCTTGTCATTTAATCTTTGAAATCAAGTTCAAGAATCAAAATCTCATGAAATAAAAACCATGTTTGCTCAACTAAAATACTATTTGACTAAAGTTGCTTAATCCACCAATCTCCGTGGGATCGATCTCACTCTAAGTGAGTTTTATTACTTGATACGATCTGGTATACTTGCCGGTTGCGTGTTAATTCTTAATTTTCGCGTATCAGGAGTGCAGTTTTGCCTATTATGCGTACGCATTGCCTTGTCCGCATATGCATGTACACTGGACAGAAATGCCCATCCGCATATGGAGGGGTCCACGTACGCATACATTGCAGAGTAGTAAAAAATGGCTAAGTTTGCAAACTTTTAGTTTTACATACCGAACTTCTGACGCGCATAACTTTCTCATTTTAAAATGTTTTTTATCTGTTGTTCAAATGGCATAAACTTCACAGACCCAGTTTTTATATAAAATAAGTTTGAAATAATTTGGGAGTCCAAAAGCCAAGTTATGACTCACCGAAATTCGGCCAAAAATCAATTTTACACAAAAATTCCTCAACCTCTAATTTCATTAACAATCAACTCAAACCTCAACATTCCATCTATATAATTCAGCAAAATTCAGCACCACAACATACCCATTGCATTAACACAATATCACATCCTTCTATCACCCACCATTCCTTATTTTTCACAAAACTATCCTACATAGACTTCACAATTATACCAACAACCATCAACATTCCATCATATATACATATTCATTATTGCCAACTTAACACTCATCATCAAACCATCACTCATCATTTCTAATTCCATCATAATCAATAAACACCAACCAATTTTAAATCCATATTAATGAATCTTATCAAAGATGTTAAACAATTAACATACTCATATATTCATTCCTATTCGATAGTCATCTAGCCTATGTTTTCATGAAACCTTACATATTAAATACAAGAAACTAAAACCATACCTTGGTCGATTCCTCGTTAATCTTAGAACGTCACATTTGACCACCTGACGTGGCGGAAATTGGCGAGTTAAGAATTTATTAATATGGACACATTGCTAGTACAGTCCTTAACCAGCCGAAAATCCGCTTATCAATTTAAAAGGGGTTGTCACAATATTGAAAATTAAAATACTGGGAGTATGAATCCCAGGTCGACTCCCAACAAGTTGCAAGGAGATGTGCTATTATTTTATCAATCGAGCATTTTCAAAAATGGTTTAGTTGATAAGCAGGGAATTAATCTAGAGAATTTAACTAATTTTAAATAAAACCTTTGACTGGGGGTAGATTAGTTGGAAGCCCTATTCTTGTTGAAATACTCTTAAGATTAATTAATAATTAGAAGTTGCTGTGCTTAGTTAACCCTTACTAGGTAAAGGAAAGTCAAGCAAGTTGGAAATCTGTTTCTAGTCATAAGTCCTAATCCTCTCCCTTGGGAAGGACTAGAGTTAATGATTAGAGGTTGATCCAACAATAAACCCAATTATAATTTCTCTCTTGAGTAGTTCAACTCAAGGGTTCCTTTCAATCATCCCCCAATCAAGTCATGGGACTACTCACTCATCATAATTAAAAACTTCACAGAATCAATGGTGAAAATAAAAGAAGACATGATAAATAATAATAAAAGGATTAATTGAAAATAAAAATAGTCTATATTAATAACTTGTAGAAATAATCCAATGTCAACTCTAGAGGGATTAAGAATATGGAAGAATAAATATAAAAAGTAAATAACAAAATAAGATGACTAGTACCGGAGGTAGACTCTTCTCAAAAGCTAAAGCCAAAATCTTCCAATCCTAATTATGAATGCTCAAGTGAGTGAAAAACCTAGGGGAGGAGTAAATCCAGATCTAAAACTAAAAATTATGCAGAATGAATTGTTGTCTCTGTTTCTGCATGTTCCCTGGCTCTAGTCTGTGTTTCTGGGCCAAAAACTGGGTTGAAATCTGGCCCAGAAACTCTGCCAGCGACTTCTGAAATTCTACAGATCACGTACGCCACGCGGTCACGTCATCCATGCGGACGCGTCATTCGGCGTTTTGCTTTCCCACGCGGGCGCGTCGTCCATGCCTCGCGTCACTTATGCTTTTCCAATCCGCGCGGTCGCGTGAGCCATGCGGCCGCGTCACTGCGATTTCTTCTCTTTTTGCGCGGTGACGTGAGCCATGCGGCCGCGTCACTTCTCGCTGGTCATCTCCTTAATTTCTTGTATTCCTTCCATTTTTGCAAACTTCCTTTCCAATCTCCAATTCATTCATGCCCGATAAAGCCTGAAACACTTAACACACAGATCACGGCATCGAATGGGATAAAGGAGAATTAAAATACCTAATTAAAAGTCTCTAGGAAGTAAGTTTTCAATCATGTAATAATTTTAGGAAGGAAATATAAATGCATGCTAATTATGTGAATAAGTGGGTAAAGATCATGATAAAACCACACAATTAAACACATTATAAACCATAAAATAGTGGTTTATCAACCTCCCCACACTTAAACATTAGCATGTCCTCATGCTTAGTTGAAGGAGATAAAATAAATGAGTATGAACATGTAAAAACTCATGCAATGCAATCTATATATGTGAATGCAACTATATGATTCTTGTCCACTTGATCAAGAATAAATAAGCTCTTCAAAACAATTACAAATCAAGTTCCACTAATTCAATTCTTATACAGTAAGAACAGATAAAAATGCAAGAAGGTAGCTCATGAAAGCAAGGAACATAGAATTTTAAGCATTGAACCCTCACTGATGATGTATGTATATTCTAATCTCTCCAGTGTATAGGGTAATCACTCTATCCTTCTCTAATCATGCTCCCTAAATTTTGTTCTTTTCCTAATCAATCAACAACATTTAATATACCAATGCAACATCATGAGGTCTTTTCAAGGTTGTAATGGGGCCAAGGTAAAGATAAAGATACATATATGGTTAAATGAGCTTATAAATTGAATCTTTAATTAACTCAAACTCTAACATAACCTATATATTTTATATAACTATGGAGTTCGTACCTAGCTACCCAGAATTCTATTTCACATTCCATACTCATGTATCAACTGTTTATTTTAATTCTGTCATACATGCATTGACCTTTGAATTCTTAACTCAACATTGGGGTAATTTTGTCCCCTTATTTATTTATTAAATTTTTTTTTAAACATAGCTTATCAATGCACATGGATTTTTGATTTTTATAGTTTCACATGAGTAGGTGTCCAAATTCCCATTATATTATCATGACATATCCCCTCATTATCTTTTGTTCCCACAATTTCCCATACTTAATTAGCACACACAATTCTATCTTAAGCTAACCAAAGATTCAAATTGGGGTATATAATTGTTTTTCCGCTTGATGCATGAGAACTTGTCTCTCAACAAATTTCCCTTCGGCAAGTATACCGAATTGTCGTCAAGTAAAACTCACAATAGAGTGAGGTCGAATCCCACAAGGATTGATTGGTCAAGAAACTTTACTTAGAAGAATATGTGATGAGCGGATAATTTATACGCTTTTTGGCATTGTTTTTAGGTAGTTTTTAGTAAGTTCAAGCTACTTTGAGGGATGTTTTCATTAGTTTTTATGTTAAATTCACATTTCTAGACTTTACTATGAGTTTGTGTGTTTTTCTATGATTTCAGGTAATTTCTGGCTGAAATTGAGGGATTTGAGCAAAACTCTGAAAAAGGCTGACAAAAGGACTGCTGATGCTGTTGGAATCTGACCTCCCTGCACTCGAAATAGATTTTCTGGAGCTACAAAACTCCAATTGGCGCGCTCTTAACGGCGTTGGAAAGTAGACATCCAGAGCTTTCCAGCAATATATAATAGTCCATACTTTATTTGGAAATTGATGACGTAACATGGCGTTGAACGCCAAGTACATGCTGCTGTCTGGAGTTAAACGCCAGAAAAACGTCATGATCCGAAGTTGAACGCCCAAAACACGTTATAACTTGGAGTTCAACTCCAAGAAAAGCCTCAGCTCGTGGATAGATCAAGCTCAGACCAAGCATACACCAAGTGGGCCCCGGAAGTGAATTTATGCATCAAATACTTACTCATGTAAACCCTAGTAGCTAGTCTAGTATAAATAGGATAAGTTACTATTGTATTAGACATCTTTGGTCTCAGTTTTGTTTTATTCTTCATCTTAGGAGGCTATTGATCACATTCAAGGGGCTGGCCATTCGGCCATGCCTGAACCTTTCACTTATGTATTTTCAACGGTGGAGTTTCTACACACCATAGATTAAGGGTGTGGAGCTCTGCTGTACCTCAAGTTTCAATACAATTACTATTACTTTTTATTCAATTCTCTTTTATTCTTATTCCAAGATATACGTTGCACTTAACTTTGATGAATGTGATGATCCGTGACATTCATCATCATTCTCACCTATGAACGCGCGTGATTGACAACCACTTCCGTTCTACTCTAGGCCGGGCGCATATCTCTTAGATTCCCCAACAGAATCTTCGTGGTATAAGTTAGATAGATGGCGGCATTCATGAGGATCCGGAAAGTCTAAACCTTGTCTATGGTATTTCGAGTAGGATTCTGGGATTGAATGACTGTGACGAGCTTCAAACTCCTGAAGGCTGGGCGTGATGACAAACGCAAAAGAATCAAGGGATTCTATTCCAACCTGATTGAGAACCGACAGATGATTAGCCGTGCTGTGACAGAGCATAGGAACGTTTTCACTGAGAGGATGGGATGTAGCCATTGACAACGGTGATGCCCTATGATATGGTCATCATTAACACGTGTTGTATACCTCGGTTTCCTAACCGTTATCGACAAGTACCATAACTCGTCATCATCCGTTATTGCTCGGAATTGATGAGCTATAACTCGGTAACGTTAACGTTTTTCATAACCGACGTCTCAAAACGGCACAATAAGAAACCGATGATTTATTGCCGAACATAAAAACTCTCCTTAAAAAGGAGGAAAGGACGTCTCGTGAAGGTAAGTGATTATTGAATCTCAAATATTGATTTCCGAATACTGACTTAAGCATCGGAGTGCCTTTGCAAGTACACTCCCCCCTTTTTTCATCACCCACGCTCTCGCACAACCATAACCGTAAGAAGCTCGGATTCAGAAGGAAGGACATTTGGTATTCCAGTCTATAATTCGGCTGATCCCGAGGTGTGGAAGCCGACCCTTTTTTCAGGCAAGAACAATTGGCGCCGTCTGTGGGGACGAGTAAAATCATTCCCACTCCCCTTAGATTCATAAAACTTGAATTACATTCAAATTTTTGAACCAATTTCAAAAATCTTGTTTAAGAATTTATTTAATATATTTTATCAAATTTTAATCTAACGTATCATAATATTTCACATGTCATAATCAATCCGAGAACAAACTCGGCTTTCAATCAATTCGAAAACAAATTCGGTTTTCAATCAATCCGAGCACAAACTCACTTATCAATTTTACTTTCTTTTTCAAAATTCTCAATTTACACAAGTAAAAATATATATTTTATTCAACATAGTTTTGCATTTATATTTTGTGTAACTAATATTTACTGATTTATTAGTTATATTCAAACCTCAATATATATATATATATAATAATGATATGTAACAACCATGTCAATTGAATTTTTATTTCATTATGTACTATATTCTTATTGCTTACTGATTTCATTTATACAATTAAATGATAATAATGATGAAATTCAAATCTTAAAATTGGATTTCATCCAAAATTAATTGTATATCAGTTGTATATAACTGTTATACTATTTACTTTATGCTATTAAATTTTATGTTACTAGCTATATGATTAGTATAAAAACTTAAGCAAAAACACATGCAAACATTCAAAATTTACTATTATTGTACGAGGAATATCCTTCGTCATACTATAACTGCTAGAAACATTATACTAAATATATAATTCAATAAATGTTATCTTATTTCTTTATTATCAAATTAAAGCATGTCCTATAAAACAAAATTCAGATATTCACATTTGACATGTAGGACATTTATATGTGTCATATTCTTCTCTATAACTATCAACTTTCAAGGTATATTTTTCTACTTTGAACTCTTTTACTTTTACAATATATATTATTCAATATACGTTACGATTTTGTACATATTCAGTTTCTCAATGTATCTTATTCATGTCAAACCTTCGCTATAAATTATAAATATTCAAAAAACTAATTGCTTTGAGCGAGAAATTCATCAATAAGCAGTTGTGGGCCAGAAAAATTTCTAAGACAATTAACCATTATATCCTTTGCAGGTACACTCCCCCATTTTTTCATCACCCACGCTCTCGCACAACCATAACCGTAAGAAGCTCGGATTCAGAAGGAAGGACATTTGGTATTCCAGTCTATAATTCGGCTGATCCCGAGGTGTGGAAGCCGACCCTTTTTTCAGGCAAGATCAATTGGCGCCCACCGTGGGGCCCGAGAAATCATACTTTTCTTTTGGTCCCTTCGCTTCCACCTACACCTATGGCAGACGTACCGCCTCCTTCATTGTCCGAACTCATGCGGATGGTAGCCGAACTGCAACAAGCTAATCAACGAATGGCTGATGAGAACCAAATAATGGCTGCTCAAATTGCCGAACTAAATCATGCTCGGATTGAACATGGCGACGCTCATCAGGCGGAAGACGAGGAGCATCAGTCCCAACCGACTCATGTTTCGGAAACCGCTCGGAATGAAGGGCAACAGCCAGAAGACAAGAAAGAAGAGTCCGAGGATGCTGTAGGCCCCTTTACAGAAGAAGTAATGAACTTCGAACTGCCGAAGAGGTTCACTCTGCCGTTGACCCTCACGCCTTACGATGGACTCGGAGACCCGAGGAAGTTCATAAAGAAATTCCGATCAATAATGATCATCAATGATGCATCAGATACAGTTTTATGTCGATGTTTCCCGAATTATTTAGACGGTCCTGCACTTGATTGGTTGTGTGCTTTGCCTGCAGGTTCCATTTCACGCTTTCACCAGTTGGCGAAGTTATTTGAAGAACATTTTGCCGGATCTGCAATTTACCTGCACGACTCCGATTACCTGAACACTATCAAGCAAGGACCAAATGAAAGCTTAAAAGACTATATGACTCGCTTCACCAAGGTCGCAATCAGTATACCAGATCTCCATCCCGAGGTCCATCTGCACGCAATTAAAAGCGGCCTCCGACCCGGGAAGTTCCAGGAGACGATCGCGGTAGCAAAGCCGAAGACTCTAGCAGAATTTAGAGAGAAAGCCAAGGGACAAATTGACATTGAGGAGCTCAGACAAGCTCGGAAGTCCGACAAGTCACACTTCCGCGAAGAAAAGAAGAGCTCACCCATTAAGAAAAGTTTTAAGCTAACACCTCGATTTGATTCTTATACGCAGTTTAATACCAAGAGAGAAGACATAATCAAGGAAATCTTGAACTCCAAATTAATCAAGCCACCAAGAAAGGCAGGCACATACCAAGATACAAAAAACGTCGACAAATCAAAGTACTGCACTTTCCACCAGAAACATGGCCACAATACCGATGATTGTGTGGTCGCCAAAGATCTTTTGGAGAGACTAGCAAGACAAGGACACCTCGACAAATACATTGGTGGTCACATCCAAAAACGCGGTCCGAGTTCCACAACAAACGATGTCTCTGAACAACACCGAGGAAGAGAAAAGTCATCTTCAAGCCAATACGAAAGACCGCGAGGTATAATCAATTGTATTTCAGGGGGATACGCAAGTGGAGGATACTCAAACTCGGTAAGGAAAAGATCATTCAGAGCAATATGCTCGGTAGATAGACCAAAACAGGATGTAACCATCACTAATGCACAACCAGAAGTCACTTTCACACATGCCGACTTTAACTCCAATTTACAAAATTTGGACGACCCTGTGGTAGTCACCCTACAGTTAGGAGATCTATTGGTAAAGAAAGTTCTCCTAGATCCTGGAAGCAGTGCCGATGTTTTGTTTTACTCCACATTCCAAAAGATGAAGCTCAGCGACAACATGCTACAATCCACAGGAGGAGATTTGGTCGGCTTATCAGGAAAACGGGTTCCAGTACTCGGGTCAGTGTGGTTACAAACCACACTGGGTGAGCAACCTCTTTCCAAAACTAATGATATTCAATATTTAGTAGTTGATTGTTTCAGTCCATATAACATTATCCTCGGCCGACCGTTTTTGAATAAGTTCGGCGCTATTGTATCTACAGTTCATCTCTGTATGAAGTTTCCATTGCAGGATCACCAGGTTGTCACAATCCACGGTGACCATAAAGAAGCACGACAATGTTACAACATCAGCATGAAATTCCAAAATCGTTCAACAAAACAAGTCAATAACGTCGGCCTGAACCAAAATGAGCACACGCTAGCCGAATTGGACCCAAGAGCAGATTTCCTCGATCGCCCAAAACCCTCCGATGACTTACAAAAAGTGTATTTCAACAATGACGCTAATAAATTCACGTATGTTGGTAACTCACTCAATGCATCTGAGTTGCAGGCTATAACAACTTTCCTGCAAGAACACGCCGACCTTTTTGCATGGACGCCATCAGACATGCCCGGAATAGATCCATATATCATCAGTCACAGGCTGGCAACAAACTCGTCGATCCGACCAGTGCAACAGAAGAAATGTAAACTCGGCGAAGAGAAAAAGAGAGCATCACTGGAAGAAACACAAAAGCTCATCAACGCCGAATTTATCAAAGAGATCCGATTCACCACTTGGTTAGCCAATGTGGTAATGGTAAGAAAACAAAATGGTAAGTGGCGCATGTGCGTCGACTTCACTGATTTAAACAAAGCATGCCCAAAGGATTCTTATCCTCTGCCATCCATAGATTCTTTAGTGGACAATGCGTCAGGCTACGCCACTTTAAGTTTTATGGATGCATATTCCGGATATAATCAGATAATGATGCACTCTTCTGATCAAAATAAAACAGCTTTTATCACTGATTTGGGTAACTATTGTTATAAAGTTATGCCATTTGGATTAAAGAACGCAGGTGCAACTTATCAACGCCTCATGGATAGGATGTTCGCCAAACAAATCGGCAGGAATATCGAAGTCTATGTCGATGATATGGTAGCCAAAACAAAAGTCGGAGAGAACCACATCAGCGACCTCACAGAAATCTTCGGCCAGATCCGCCAGTACAACATGCGCCTCAACCCCGAGAAATGTGCATTCGCAGTTCAAGGGGGTAAGTTTTTGGGTTTTTTGTTAACCCGCAGGGGAATAGAGGCAAATCCAGACAAATGCCGAGCAGTGCTGGACATGGCCAGCCCCAAAACAGTAAAAGAAGTTCAGCGCCTTACAGGGCGACTCGCTGCACTTTCCAGATTTGTTCCTTGCCTTGCCTCAACTTCCATTCCCTTTTTCCAAACAATTAAAAAGAAAAATAAATTCGAATGGAACGACGATTGTGAGAGAGCATTTTCAAAATTAAAAACAACACTCTCACAACTGCCGATTTTACAAAAACCCCTACAGGGGGAAGATTTATTTTTATATCTATCAGTTATTGATTGGGCGATAAGCTCGGCCCTTGTTACAGAGAGAAACAACGTTCAGCATCCAGTATACTTTGTCAGTAAGACCCTCCAACATGCAGAGCTCAACTATCCAAGGATTGAGAAGCTCGCACTAGCACTAATATTCTCGGTGCGGCGCCTCAGACCTTACTTCCAGAGTCACGTTATCCACGTCCGATTGAGAAGCTCGCACTAGCACTAATATCTCGTCTTCCGCCTGATGAGCGTCGTCATGTTCAATACGAGCATGATTTAGTTCGGCAATTTGAGTAGCCATTATTTGGTTCTCATCAGCCATTCGTTGATTAGCTTGTTGCAGTTCGGCTACCATCCGCATGAGTTCGGACAATGAAGGAGGCGGTACGTCTGCCATAGGTGTAGGTGGAAGCGAAGGGACCAAAAGAAAAGTATGATTTCTCGGGCCCCACGGTGGGCGCCAATTGATCTTGCTTGAAAAAAGGGTCGGCTTCCACACCTCGGGATCAGCCGAATTATAGACTGGAATACCAAATGTCCTTCCTTCTGAATCCGAGCTTCTTACAGTTATGGTTGTGCGAGAGCGTGGGTGATGAAAAAAGGGGGGAGTGTACCTGCAAAGGCACTCCGATGCTTAAGTCAGTATTCGGAAATCAATATTTGAGATTCAATAATCACTTACCTTCACGAGACGTCCTTTCCTCCTTTTTAAGGAGAGTTTTTATGTTCGGCAATAAATCATCGGTTTCTTATTGTGCCGTTTTGAGACGTCGGTTATGAAAAATGTTAACGTTACCGAGTTATAGCTCATCAATTCCGAGCAATAACGGATGATGACGAGTTATGGTACTTGCCGATAACGGTTAGGAAACCGAGGTATACAACACGTGTTAATGATGACCATATCACAGCCCCCAAGCTTAAGCTGAGGAAAGCTTTTTTAATGAAGCAGGTTGAGCTTTTGTGATGAGTTATAACTCGGTTGAGTGGATTCCTGAATGGGCCCCCAGTTTAACGTACTTCATTAAAAGGACTTTTTGGTTCTGCCACGTTGGACAACGTGTTTGTTTTCTATCGAGGAGAGAGATTGAGTGGGTGCTTCATTAATGTTATGGTAGTTTCCAATGTTTCACTTGCCCTTTCGTGTGATTGATGTAATGGTGATATTTTGAAACGTTTTTGGATTAATGACGTTTACTGATTGGAACTTGGGCATTTTGGATTTTCTCCTTCTCTGTGAAGAATGAGCAAGAGAGGTACGGTTATCTGCGTTTTTCTGATTTTCTTCCTTCTTCTTGTTTCTGTTTGCTGTTGCATGTTTGTTTTACTGTGTTTTTCTTGATGGGGTTTGAGAAGGAGAAGAAAGATAAGGTGGATTGGTCTTATGATTGGGTTGGGGATGATGTTAGGTCTCGGGTATCGTTGTTTTGTGATGAAGTTGCCGTGAGGGAGGTGGATGTGACTAGGTTGGTGAGACCTGGTGCTGGAGTTGGGGTTGAGTTGCTGCCATGTAGTGCGAATGATAGGGTTTATCATCGTGGGAGTGGTTTTGAATTTTTCTACATGCATAACTGTGTTCTGGAGGAACTGAGGGTGAAGTTGCCCTTCACAGATTTTGAGTGTCAGATCCTTAAGCAGCTGAACTGTGCTCCGTCGCAGCTTCATCCAAATGGGTGGGCGTTTTTGCGTTCTTTTGAAATTCTAATGGAATTTCTAGAGCAGGTACCCTCTGTTGACCTTTTCTTCTCACTGTTTCAAGCCAAAGGGGTGTGGAAGGGGGGTTGGATAAATTTCAACAGCACCCCTGGGTTTGGCATTTTCAGGTTGTATAAGTCTTCCTTCAAAGATTTCAAGGAAATGTACTTTAAGGTTAGGGGGTTAGAAAGAGATTTTCCATTTTTCGTAGATGAAAATTTGGCCGAGAAGTTCCCATTATATTGGTGTTCGGAACCTCAGAATATACTCGGACCCGAGGTTATTTCTCCGAGAAATGCTTGTTTGATTGAGTTTCTTATTGAGAACATTGGTCGGGGAGATCTAATTTCAATGTATGAGCTTCTGAAGTGGGAAGAAGATAAGGATGCTGTTGTAAATTACTTAGGTGAGTGATAGGGCTGTTTGTGATGTAGTTGGTATTTTATTTCAGATATCTGATGATACTTACTTATCTGATTGTAAATAGATGATGCTGGTAGTAAGATTCTAATCGTTTGAATATAAACTTTCAGGTAGGCTGGCCTCGTTAAAACCTCTCCAAGCAAAACCCTTTGGGACAAAAACTTGGTAGTAGGAAAAAGAGTACTAGCCTGTCCCTGATTTAACTGTAGAACTTCTTTAGGGATGAAACATTCCAACTATTGGCTAATACTTGTCCATCGATTAATTCGAGTATGTATGCCCCGTTGCCGAGTACTTCTGATATTCGGTATGGACCGTCCCAATTGGCGGCGAGCTTCCCATGTGAGGGTGGTTTCCGAGCAGCTTCAGTTTTGCGGAGGACTAAGTCCCCTTTAACAAATGCTCTGCTTTTAACCGACTTGTTGTACTGTCGGGCGATTGCTTGCTGTGTTGCACGTTGTCTTAAGGCGGTAATGTCTTTTACTTCTTCAATGATGTCAAGCTCGGCTCTCCGAGCTTCGTCTTGGTTGTTTATGTGAGTTCTAATGGATTCTTGGGAGACCTCCAGGGGAATCATCGCCTCTGATCCATATACCAGTCTGAATGGGGTTTCCTTTGTTGATGTTTGAGGGGTGGTGTTGTATCCCCAAAGGACTTCAGGTATTAGCTCGGCCCAAAGTCCCTTTGCGTCATCTAGCTTTTTCTTTAGTGCATGAAGGATGACTTTGTTTGCAGCCTCAGCTAGTCCATTTGTTTGAGGATGTTCAACAGATGCGAAATGCTGCTTTATTTTGAGATCCTGCAAAAAAGCTTGAAATTTCTGATCGGCGAACTGGCGACCGTTGTCAGTTGTGATATGTTAAGGTATGCCGAAACGACAAATAATATTTTTCCAGACGAATGAAATCATTTGTTTTCATGTTATTTTTGCTAAAGGTTGGGCTTCCACCCATTTGGAGAAATAATCAATGCCGACAATAAGAAATTTTACCTGGCCCGGTGCCGTAGGGAATGGCCCGAGTATATCTAAACCCCATCGGTTAAATGGCCAGCTGATGTCTGACTGATGTAATTCCTCGGCCGGTATGTGTATCAGGGGTGCATGTCGTTGGCAATTGTTGCATGACCTGATCTTTTGTTGGCTATCCTGTTTCATAGTTGGCCAGAAGAATCCGGCTCTGAGGATCTTGGATGTTAAACTCCGAGCTCCCGTATGGGTGCCACAGATTCCTTCATGTGCTTTTGCTAAAGCTATGTCGGCTTCTGACTTGTTGAGACATTTGAGTAGCGGCCGAGTATAACCTCGTCGATATAGTGTTCCGTTGAGTAATGTGAAGAAAGATGCTTGCCGTCGGAACCTTTTATCGTTCTGGACCCCTTCTGGTATATTACCTTTCTGTAAATAGTGTATAAAGTCGTTCCTCCAATCTGTTATTTGTGAGACACTCAACACATTTGTCAGAGTCACAGTGGGTGATGTTATTGTGAACTGTTGTAGTGTGGATAGCTCGGACTGTGTACTTCCGAGCTTAGATAAGATATCCGCTCTTTGGTTTTGTTCACGTGGTATATGTTCTATTTCAAACTTGGAAAATTTTTTTGTTAACTTTTTCACTAATGACAAGTATTTAGAGAGTAGGGGATCTTTTACTTGAAAAGGCTCGTTTACCTGCTGCACGACTAACAATGAATCACAGTATACCTTGATTGTCGAGATTTGAAGGTCTAAACAGAGTCGGATTCCGGCGAGTAGTGCTTCATACTCGGATTGGTTGTTGCTTGCTTTGAAACCGAAGTGTATTGAGTGTTCCAATATGAGTCCATCGTCAGCCTCCAGACGAATTCCTGCACCACAGCCTCCGTTATTTGAAGATCCGTCGACATATAGGATCCACTGTTTTGCATGATCATCTTCGGATGGGATTGTAAGCTCAGCGATGAAATCCGCCAGGAATTGTGACTTGATCGGTCCTCGGGATTGGTATCTGATGTCGAATTTGGATAGTTCGACTGCCCATTTTATGAGTCGGCCTGCAAGTTCTGGATTGTGTAACACCTGTCTTAATGGCTGATTGGTTCGGACGTGGATAACGTGACTCTGGAAGTAAGGTCTGAGGCGCCGCGCCGAGAATATTAGTGCTAGTGCGAGCTTCTCAATCCTTGGATAGTTGAGCTCTGCATGTTGGAGGGTCTTACTGACAAAGTATACTGGATGCTGAACGTTGTTTCTCTCTGTAACAAGGGTCGAGCTTATCGCCCAATCAGTAACTGATAGATATAAAAATAAATCTTCCCCCTGTAGGGGTTTTTGTAAAATCGGCGGTTGTGAGAGTGTTGTTTTTAATTTTGAAAATGCTCTCTCACAATCGTCATTCCATTCGAATTTATTTTTCTTTTTAATTGTTTGGAAAAAGGGAATGGAAGTTGAGGCAAGGCAAGGAACAAATCTGGAAAGTGCAGCGAGTCGCCCTGTAAGGCGCTGAACTTCTTTTACTGTTTTGGGGCTGGCCATGTCCAGCACTGCTCGGCATTTTTCTGGATTTGCCTCTATTCCCCTGCGGGTTAACAAAAAACCCAAAAACTTACCCCCCTTGAACTGCGAATGCACATTTCTCGGGGTTGAGGCGCATGTTGTACTGGCGGATCTGGCCGAAGATTTCTGTGAGGTCGCTGATGTGGTTCTCTCCGACTTTTGTTTTGGCTACCATATCATCGACATAGACTTCGATATTCCTGCCGATTTGTTTGGTGAACATCCTATCCATGAGGCGTTAATAAGTTGCACCTGCGTTCTTTAATCCAAATGGCATAACTTTATAACAATAGTTACCCAAATCAGTGATAAAAGCTGTTTTATTTTGATCAGAAGAGTGCATCATTGTCTGATTATATCCGGAATATGCATCCATAAAACTTAAAGTGGCGTAGCCTGACGCATTGTCCACTAAAGAATCTATGGATGGCAGAGGATAAGAATCCTTTGGGCATGCTTTGTTTAAATCAGTGAAGTCGACGCACATGCGCCACTTACCATTTTGTTTTCTTACCATTACCACATTGGCTAACCAAGTGGTGAATCGGATCTCTTTGATAAATTCGGCGTTGATGAGCTTTTGTGTTTCTTCCAGTGATGCTCTCATTTTCTCTTCGCCGAGTTTACGTTTCTTCTGTTGCACTGGTCGGATCGACGAGTTTGTTGCCAGCCTGTGACTGATGATATATGGATCTATTCCGGGCATGTCTGATGGCGTCCATGCAAAAAGGTCGGCGTGTTCTTGCAGGAAAGTTGTTATAGCCTGCAACTCAGATGCATTGAGTGAGTTACCAACATACGTGAATTTATTAGCGTCATTGTTGAAATACACTTTTTGTAAGTCATCGGAGGGTTTTGGGCGATCGAGGAAATCTGCTCTTGGGTCCAATTCGGCTAGCGTGTGCTCATTTTGGTTCAGGCCGACGTTGTTGACTTGTTTTGTTGAACGATTTTGGAATTTCATGCTGATGTTGTAACATTGTCGTGCTTCTTTATGGTCACCGTGGATTGTGACAACCTGGTGATCCTGCAATGGAAACTTCACACAGAGATGAACTGTAGATACAATAGCGCCGAACTTATTCAAAAACGGTCGGCCGAGGATAATGTTATATGGATTGAAACAATCAACTACTAAATATTGAATATCATTAGTTTTGGAAAGAGGTTGCTCACCCAGTGTGGTTTGTAACCACACTGACCCGAGTACTGGAACCCGTTCTCCTGAGAAGCCGACCAAATCTCCTCCTGTGGATTGTAGCATGTTGTCGCTGAGCTTCATCTTTTGGAATGTGGAGTAAAATAAAACATCGGCACTGCTTCCAGGATCTAGAAGAACTTTCTTTACCAATAGATCTCCTAACTGTAGGGTGACTACCACAGGGTCGTCCAAATTTTGTAAATTGGAGTTAAAGTCGGCATGTGTGAAAGTGACTTCTGGTTGTGCATTAGTGATGGTTACATCCTGTTTTGGTCTATCTACCGAGCATATTGCTCTGAATGATCTTTTCCTTGCCGAGTTTGAGTATCCTCCACTTGCGTATCCCCCTGAAATACAATTGATTATACCTCGCGGTCTTTCGTATTGGCTTGAAGATGACTTTTCTCTTCCTCGGTGTTGTTCAGAGACATCGTTTGTTGTGGAACTCGGACCGCGTTTTTGGATGTGACCACCAATGTATTTGTCGAGGTGTCCTTGTCTTGCTAGTCTCTCCAAAAGATCTTTGGCGACCACACAATCATCGGTATTGCTTCATATGTTGATTACCCATGAAAGCTTGTATCTCCTCCACAGGAACCCCAAACGACTTATCCTCAGAGTCATCAGATAAGTCCACAACATCAGACTTCCTCTTTCTTTTAATAACCTTCCTCCGACCTTGCCGAGGCTGGGTAACCTCACCAGTCCCGGCAATTTTCTCCACATTAGAAGATGATACTTCCTTCTCCAAATTCTTATTCTTGAAACGCGTCCTCAAAGACGCAGCTGAAACCCCAGGATATTTACCACCTACAAAAAGTAAGTATCATCAGATATCTGAAATAAAATACCAACTACATCACAAACAGCCCTATCACTCACCTAAGTAATTTACAACAGCATCCTTATCTTCTTCCTACTTCAGAAGCTCATACATTGAAATTAGATCTCCCCGACCAATGTTCTCAATAAGAAACTCAATCAAACAAGCATTTCTCGGAGAAATAGCCTCGGGTCCGAGTATATTCTGAGGTTCCGAACACCAATATAATGGGAACTTCTCGGCCAAATTTTCATCTATGAAAAATGGAAAATCTCTTTCTATCCCCCTAACCTTAAAGTACATTTCCTTGAAATATTTGAAGGAAGACTTATACAACCTGAAAATGCCAAACCCAGGGGTGCTGTTGAAATTTATCCAACCCCCCTTCCACACCCCTTTGGCTTGAAACAGTGAGAAGAAAAGGTCAACAGAGGGTACCTGCTCTAGAAATTCCATTAGAATTTCAAAAGAACGCAAAAACGCCCACCCATTTGGATGAAGCTGCGACGGAGCACAGTTCAGCTGCTTAAGGATCTGACATTCAAAATCTGTGAAGGGCAACTTCACCCTCAGTTCCTCCAGAACACAGCTATGCATGTAGAAAAATTCAAAACCACTCCCACGATGATAAACCCTATCATTCGCACTACATGGCAGCAACTCAACCCCAACTCCAGCACCAGGTCTCACCAACCTAGTCACATCCACCTCCCTCACGGCAACTTCATCACAAAACAACGATACCCGAGACCTAACATCATCCCCAACCCAATCATAAGACCAATCCACCTTATCTTTCTTCTCCTTCTCAAACCCCATCAAGAAAAACACAGTAAAACAAACATGCAACAGCAAACAGAAACAAGAAGAAGGAAGAAAATCAGAAAAACGCAGACATAACCGTACCTCTCTTGCTCATTCTTCACAGAGAAGGAGAAAATCTAAAATGCCCAAGTTCCAATCAGTAAACGTCATTAATCCAAAAACGTTTCAAAATATCACCATTACATCAATCACACGAAAGGGCAAGTGAAACATTGGAAACTACCAAAACATTAATGAAGCACCCACTCAATCTCTCTCCTCGATAGAAAACAAACACATTGTCCAACGTGGCAGAACCAAAAAGTCCTTTTATTGAAGTACGTTGAACTGGGGGCCCATTCAGGAATCCACTCAACCGAGTTATAACTCATCACAAAAGCTCAACCTGCTTCATTAAAAAAGCTTTCCTCAGCTTAAGCTTGGGGGCTGTGATATGGTCATCATTAACACGTGTTGTATACCTCGGTTTCCTAACCGTTATCGGCAAGTACCATAACTCGTCATCATCCGTTATTGCTCGGAATTGATGAGCTATAACTCGGTAACGTTAACGTTTTTCATAACCGACGTCTCAAAACGGCACAATAAGAAACCGATGATTTATTGCCAAACATAAAAACTCTCCTTAAAAAGGAGGAAAGGACGTCTCGTGAAGGTAAGTGATTATTGAATCTCAAATATTGATTTCCGAACACTGACTTAAGCATCGGAGTGCCTTTGCAGGTACACTCCCCCCTTTTTTCATCACCCACGCTCTCGCACAACCATAACCGTAAGAAGCTCGGATTCAGAAGGAAGGACATTTGGTATTCCAGTCTATAATTCGGCTGATCCCGAGGTGTGGAAGCCGACCCTTTTTTCAGGCAAGATCACCCTACATACAGCTTGCCATGGAAAGGAGTAGGAAGGATTGGATGAATGTAATAAGAAAATAGAGATACGAGAGGAGCACAGCATCTTCACACACTTATCTGAAATTCCCACTATTGCTTTACATAAGTATTTCTATCTTAGTTTATTTATCTTTATTTTCTATTTATTCCATTAATCAAATTTAAACCAATAATCCAATTATACTTGAATCCACCTGACTGAGATTTACAAGGTGACCATAGCTTGCTTCATACCAACAATCTCTGTGGGATCGACCCTTACTCACGTAAGGTTTATTACTTGGACGACCCAGTACACTTGCTGGTTAGTTGAACGGAGTTGTGTCCACACATAAGTGCCATAATAATGATTCCATACAACAACAAAGAATACTACATTGATGTGATCACAATTTCGTCCACCAATATGCTAGTTAAGCTAAACAAAATTTAGATTGAGAACTTACAGAAATTTAAATGACTGGAAAGTAAATAACAGAAATTAAAGTGCAGAATCTAAAATGGAAATTTGGGGTAATGAGCATGAAAATAAATGGCAGAAAGTAAAGAGAATGAGTAAGATCAGAAATGGGGTAATCATTGGGTTCAGGAGATGTTGCATTCTCCGGATCAAGTTCATTCTCATCTCTTCCTCAATCAATGCATTCATTGATCTCCTTGGCAATCTTAAGTAATTGGATCCCAATTCCTTGGAAATCCAATCTCTCTAAGCTTGAACAATTACCCAATTCCTTAATTTAATTGCTCATGGGAAGAGATGAAGTATGGTCACTGATTATACCACATGTATTTCCAAATCAAAGTGTTGGGAGAATTACATGTCACTATATCTGCCCAAACCCCAATTTGGTCCAACATGAGAAAGCATTTCTAGCATGATCTCCTCATCCCTTTTCCAAGGCTCAAAGGAGATCCAATTATGGAGAGTTTCTTTTCCAAGACAACTAACCAATTGAATTAAGATCGAAAGCTTTCTAGTAAGATCAAGAGAAAAGAAAGAAGAAGAAGAATGAAAACTATAATTGATCCATCAAATTACAACAGAGCTCCCTAACCCAATGAAAGGGGTTTAGTTGTTCATAGCTCTAGAAATGAAAAATGGCAGAAAAGAAGAATCCATGCTAAAAGTGCAGAAAAGTAAATCTAGAGAGTAGTTCCCAAAAATGCCAAGCTCCTCTATAGTTTAAAACTACTCCTATATACTACTCCTCTTGATCTTCTAGTGAGTTCTTCAAGTCTTGGATGTGGGCTTTGGATCTTGAGTTGAAGCAGTTCTCATCTTTAGTGGGCCCAACTTGAAGAGAAATATGAATTAGGCTTGGGTATTAGATTTAATGTTGAGTGCTATTGTGGGTTCGAGAACATTAGTGGCATTCACTTTTTCCACTAACGTTCCACCCTCATGTATCCACGTTAAATCCAACATTAGTGGTCTTAACGTGACCACTAACGTTGCTTTCTCAAATTTTGGCCAACGTTATTGGGACTCACTTTTCCCAATAACATTGGCTTATACCCCTTCGTGAACGTTAATGGAAATCACTTTTCCCATTAACGTTGCTTGATGCCTTTTGTTCCTACGTTAGAGTTCACGTTAGTGTAGCTAACGTGACTCTTAACGTAGGTGTGTTTCACCTTCGAGAGCGTTAGTGACACTCACTTTTGTCACTAACGCTCCAAATGCCCAAATTTTCTACGTTGGAACTCACGTTAACTAAGTTAAGGGTTTAAGTTAACGTGGCTCTTAATGTAGTAGTGATGCCATCTTCCAATGTTAGTGACAAAAGTGAGTGTCACTAACGTTGGCTCTTTGATCTCAACTCCACGTTAACTTTCACGTTAATGGTCTTAACGTGAAAGTTAACGTAGGCAATGCTAGTTAGTCCAACGTTAGTGACAAAAGTGAGTGCCACTATCACGTTTGTATTGACAATTAAATTCAATTAATACAATAGTAAAGAGAATTTGTGAAAAGCGAGTATTGAATAGTAGAATAGAATAATGTAGAAAAGTGCATGATGCCATATGGGCTTTTTCACAAACACAGCATGCATGGTAAATAATCCAATGAAAATAATAAATTGAACATGCAAGCAACCCTTTAAAAATATAATTGCCAAACAATTTTGCAACAATCCATAATGACCAAATAAATTTCCACACCAATAAAGAAGAAAGAAAAAGAAAACATATGCAATAAAAATAAAAAGAAAGAGAAAGGAAGAAGAAAACATAAATAAAGAAGAAGAATAGAAAAGTAAGGAGGGAAGAAGAAAAGAAAAACCTTGATAATGGTAGTGAGAGAGAGAAAAAGTAGAAAGTGAGAAGGAGGGAAGAAGGAAGAAAGGGGAAGAAAGAAAGAAGGAGGGAAAAGAAAAAGTAGGATTTGGGGAAGAGAAAGATAAAATGTGTGGCAAATTAGGATAAGCTGTGCGGCACAAGCGACGTAGACGCGTGAATGACGCGTTCGCACGAATGCGCATTAAGTGAATCGACGCGGAAGCGTCGGTCAGGCGGTCGCGTGACACATGTTATGCTACTGGCGCGAGGGCAGCCTCGCGCTCGCACAACTCTCTGTTCAAATTTTTATTTTTGCCAAATTTTGGGTGACGCAATCGCGTGGGTCATGCGATCGCGTGAGTGGCCATTAGAAGGATATGACGCGGACGCGTGAGCCATGCGTCCGCGTGGGAAGAATTTGTGCATTCAGCACTAATCCAGCACCACTCTAGCACAACTTCCGGTCGTGCACCCTTTTTACGTCAAATTTCAGGGCATGCGGCTACGTGAGTTACGCGGACGCGTGGGAGGCCAATGTTTGCACTTGACGCGGAAGCGTCAGTCACGCGGTCACGTGGGATGATTTGTGCCAAAGGCACGCCTCCAGCCATGCTCCTGCATGACTCTCTGTTCACTTTCTTATACTCTCGGATCCACTTGCGACGCGGACGCGTCAATAATGCGGTCGCGTCGCGATTTTTTTTTATACAAATGCAGTATACAGATGAGGTGTAAGATAAAGGCAGTAGTATGGAGAAAAGTTATAGATGGGGGAAGAGAAAGAGAAGAAGAGGAACGATCATACCGTGGTGGGTTGTCTCCCACCTAGCACTTTGCTTTAACGTCCTTAAGTTGGATGCCTCAGTAGCTTAGTTTTCAGTTGCGAGTGGATCCTCCAGGAGGAAGATATCTAACTCCTTGTTTTTTGTCGCCTTCTCACCATGGTAGAGCTTCAAACGATGTCCATTAACCTTGATGAGTTCAGAGCTTGAAGGGTGACTTAGATGGAAAACTCCGTATGGTGCAGCCCTCTCGACTTTATATGGACCTTCCCACCTTGATCGCAGTTTGCCTGGCATGAGCCTTAGTCTAAAGTTGTAAAGAAGGACCAAATCCCCAGGTTGGAACTCCTTTCTCTTGATGTGTTGATCATGTACAGCCTTCATTTTCTCCTTGTACAATCTTGAGTTCTCATAAGCTTCTAGGCGAAGGCTCTCCAATTCTTGCAGTTGTAACTTTCTTTCAGCTCCGGCTTTCTCAAATCCCATGTTGCATTCCTTTACTGTCCAAAAAGCTTTGTGCTCCACCTCAACTGGAAGATGACAAGCCTTTCCATAGACTAAGCGAAAAGGACTCATCCCAATGGGTGTCTTGTATGCTGTTCTGTATGCCCAGAGTGCATCTTGTAGTCTGGTGCTCCAGTCTCTTCTATGAGGTTTAACTATCTTCTGTAAAATGCACTTTATCTCTCTGTTAGACACATCGGCTTGCCCATTAGTCTGAGGATGGTAGGCTGTTGCTATTTTATGAATGATTCCATGCTTCTTCAGTAATCCTTTTAGTCTCCTGTTACAAAAATGGGTGCCTTGATCGCTCACGATTGCTCGTGGTGATCCAAAGCGACAAATAATGTGGTTTGTAACAAAGGAAACAACAGTGTTAGCATCATCAGTACGGGTAGGAATCGCTTCCACCTATTTAGAAACATAATCTACAGCTAACAATATATAGAGGTGGCCATTAGAATTTGGAAATGGACCCATGAAGTCAATGCCCCAAACATCAAAAATTTCACAGAAAAGCATAGTTTGTTGAGGCATTTCATCCCTCTGGGATATATTACCAAACCTTTGGCATGGGGGACAAGATTTACAAAATTCAGCAGTGATGAGCGGATAATTTATACGCTTTTTGGCACTGATTTTAGTATGTTTTCAGTACATTTTAGTTAGCTTTTAGTATGTTTTTATTAGTTTTTATTTAAAATTCACTTTTCTGGGCTTTACTATGAGTTTGTGTGTTTTTCTGTGATTTCAGGTAAATTCTGGCTGAAATTGAGGGACCTGAGCAAAAATCTAATTCAGAGGCTGAAAAAGGACTGCAGATGCTGTTGGATTCTCCTGGGCTTTCCAGCAATGTATAATAGTTCATACTTTGCCCGAGATTTGATGGCCCAAACCGGCGTTGCAAATCAGCTTCAGAATTCCCAGCGTTTAACACCGGAACTGGCACAAAAATTGGAGTTAAACGCCCAAACTGGCATAAAAGCTAGCGTTTAACTCCAGGAAAAGTCTCTACACATGAAAGCTTCAATGCTCAGCCCAAGCACACACCAAGTGGACCCCAGAAGTGGATTTTTACGTCATTTACTCA
The DNA here is from genome assembly GCF_003086295.3 of Arachis hypogaea. Lineage (NCBI taxonomy): Eukaryota > Viridiplantae > Streptophyta > Magnoliopsida > Fabales > Fabaceae > Arachis > Arachis hypogaea. Next base: position 64,377,961 of record NC_092044.1, on the reverse strand, counting down.
TTTCTGTATATCCTAGGTTACTAGTTCACTATAAATAGGATCTTTTGACATTGTATCTCTATCTCATGACACACTACACGTTTCTTATTGTATCTTCTATGGCATAAGTCTCTAAACCCCATGGTTGGGGGTGAGGAGCTCTGCTGTGTCTTGATGGATTAATACAATTACTACTGTTTTTCATTCAATCACGCTTGCTTCTATTCTAAGATATCACTTGTTCCTCAACTTGATGAATGTGATGATCCGTGACACTCATCATCATTCTCACCTATGAATGTGTGCCTAACAACCACCTCCGTTCTACTTTAGATTGAGTGAATATCTCTTGGATTCCTTAATCAGAATCTTCGTGGTATAAGCTAGAATTGATAGCGGCATTCAAGAGAATCCGGAAGGTCTAAACCTTGTCTGTGGTATTCTGAGTATGATTCAAGGATTGAATGACTATGACGAGCTTTAAACTCCTGAGGGCTGGGCGTTAGTGACAGACGAAAAAGAATCACTGGATTCTATTCCAACCTGATTGAGAACCGACAGATGATTAGCCGTGCTGTGACAGAGCGCGTTGAACATTTTCACTGAGAGGATGGGAGGTAGCCATTGACAACGGTGAAACCCTACATACAGCTTGCCATGGAAGGAGCCTTGCGTGCATGAAGAAGAAGACAGTAGGAAAGCAGAGATTCAGAAGATAGAGCATCTCCAAAACCTCAACCTGTTCCCCATTACTGCAAAACACAAGTATTTATTTCATGTTCTTTTACTTATCACAATTAAACCTGAGAATTATTGATATCCTGACTAAGAGTTACAAGATAACCATAGCTTGCTTCAAGCCGACAATCTCCGTGGGATCGACCCTTACTCACGTAAGGTATTACTTGGACGACCCAGTGCACTTGCTGGTTAGTTGTGCGGAATTGCAAAAGTGTGATTGCAATTTCGTGCACCAAGCAGCGTCTTTAAAAAGGGTGGGCCACCAGAATCCACAGTCTAAGATTTTTCTAGCTATTCTTTGAGGGCCAAAATGTCCTCCACTCTGAGATGAGTGATAGGCCTCTAAAATGGACTGGAATTCTGATTGAGGCACACACCTTCTAATTATCTGGTCAGTGCCACATCTCCATAAATATGGGTCATCCCATATATAATATTTAGACTCGCTTTTCAGCTTGTCTCTTTGGTGCTGAGTAAAGTGTGGAGGAAATGTGCGGCTAACTAGATAATTAGCTACAGGTGCATACCAAGGGACTACCTCAGATACTGCTTGTAGGTTATCAAATGAAAAATTATCAGCTATAGGAGTGGAGTCATCCTTAATGTGTTCAAGGCGACTTAAGTGGTCTGCCACTAGATTCTGGTTACCACTCCTATCCTTTATTTCTAAATCAAATTCTTGTAGTAGCAGTATCCAACGTATAAGCCTCTTTTTGGATTCTTTTTTAGCTAATAAATACTTTAGAGCTGCGTGGTCTGAATACACTACTACCTTAGTACCAAGTAAATAGGCTCGAAATTTATCCAGAGCAAAAACAATAGCAAGAAGCTCTTTTTCAGTAGTAGTGTAGTTAGACTGAGCAGTGTCTAAAGTCTTAGACACATATGCAATGACAAAAGGATCTTTACCTTCACGTTGAGCCAGCGCTGCTCCTACTGCATGGTTGGAAGCATTGCACATGATTTCGAATGGCTGGCTCCAGTCAGGTCCTTTCACAATTGGAGCTTGAGTCAGGGCGGTCTTTAGTTTATCAAACGCTTGTTTGCAATCTTCGCTGAACTCGAACTCGATATCTTTCTGCAGTAACCTGGATAGGGGAAGTGCTACCTTACTAAAGTCCTTAATGAATCTTCGGTAGAAACCTGCATGGCCAAGGAACGAACGGACTTCCCTTACAGAAGAGGGGTAAGGCAAACTAGAAATAACATCTACCTTTGCTGGATCTACAAAAATACCAGTATTAGACACAACATGTCCCAGTACAATTCCTTGTCTTACCATAAAATGACATTTTTCAAAATTCAAAACGAGGTTTGTACTGACACATCTACTCTAGATAAACTATCCAAGCAAAGGTTAAAAGAATCACCATAAACGCTAAAATCATCCATAAAAACCTCCATACAGTCTTCCAGAAGGTCAGAGAAAAAACTCATCATGCACCTTTGGAAAGTAGCTGGTGCATTGCACAAGCCAAAGGGCATTCTCTTGTAAGCATAAGTCCCAAAAGGACAGGTAAAGGTAGTCTTTTCCTGATCCTTAGGAGCTATATGAATCTGGAAATAGCCTGTGTGACCATCTAAAAAGCAATAATGTGATTTACCTGACAGGCGATCCAGCATTTGATCAATGAATGGAAGAGGGTAGTGATCCTTACGAGTATCTTGGTTGAGACGCCGGTAATCAATGCAGACCCTCTAGGCGTTCTATACTCTGGTTGCTATGAGCTCTCCATGCTCATTCTTCACTGTAGTGACTCCAGACTTCTTGGGCACCACTTGTACTGAGCTCACCCATTTACTGTCTAAAATGGGGTAGATAATACCTGCCTCTAATAGTCTAGTCACTTCCTTCTTGACAACCTCTAAAATAGTGAGGTTCAGTCTTCTTTGGGGTTGATGAACAGGTCTTGCTCCTTCTTCTAAAAATATCCTGTGCTCACAAACTTGAGGGTCGATGCCTACTATGTCTGCTAAACTCCACCCAATTGCTTTCTTGTGCTTCCTTAGCACACTAAGTAACTGCTCTTCCTGCTGAGAAGTGAGGTCCCGTGCAATGACAACTGGAAACTTCTGTTTGTCTTCAAGGTAAGCATATTTGAGGTGTGGAGGGAGGGGTTTTGTTCATACCCTGGGTCGAGTTGTCCGACCCGGGATGTTCTACAAACAAAGCGACCGACCTCTTCAGGCTAGGACAACCCGGCCTCTTCTTAAAGAGCTCGGCCAAGTCACAGGAAAGCCCAATAAAAGGCCCCAAACAGAGGAACACGACCCAAATCCAAGGGCGGCCCAAGCCTGTAGAGATAAAGGTGGTTCCCTTAAAGATAAGATGACCTCACTCGAAGATAAAAATAAGATAAGATAACTAACTTACCTTATCTAAGAATGTCAATCTACGCCATTATAAATACATTGGAGCACCCAGGTATAACTCATACTATGATTCTACTCAATATCTGCTTAATACCCTTGCTAACTTAAGCATCGGAGTCCCTTGCAGGTACCCCCCACCCTCCGGGGACGAAGGATCAGCATTACCACCAAGTCTCACACGTCGGACACCGTGACTCCAAACATCCCCGTAAGATCGGACTCAGTAGCTCCGATCAGTATAAAAGATCTCGTCCGAGATCGACCTCTAGTTTCAGGTAACCCTATAAACATTGGCGCCGTTGCCGAGAAACCTGGAAGTCATCCCATTACCATGGCGGACGACCATGACAACGATCACACCTCAGATCTAGAAGAAAGAACACCGCACAAAAACATGGGCACAACACCAAAGGATACTCCTCAAGTCAATGGTAAAAACTTCCCAAACGAGGGAGCCCTGGAGGCATTCCAAAGTCGGTTAAAGCAACTCGAGGAAGACGCTCTACGTCAACGAGAGGTCGAAAAGGATCTACAAAGAGAAATAAGACGACGTTGGGAATTGGAGAACAAACTCCTAAAACTTGAGGCCGATGTCAAGAGTAAAGCCAGCCATCCCACCCCCAAAGATAGCACCCGCAAGGAACAAGATCCATTCACCAGGGAGATCATGAAAACAAGAATCCCAAAAGACTTCAAACTCCCAGACATGACCTTGTACGACGGCACAACGGATTCCAGCCATCATCTCAGCAACTTCAGAAGTACAATGTACCTCACCGATGCCTCAGATGCAGTTCGTTGCAAAGCCTTTCCAACCACTTTAACAAAAACAGCAATTGGATGGTTCGACAACCTCCCTCCTAGGTCCATCTCAAGTTTCGACGACTTGGCTAAAAAATTCCTGGCCATATTCTCCATCTAAAAGGACAAAGCAAAATATGCTCCGAGCTTACTAGGAATCAAACAAGGGGAGCAGAAAACCCTGTGAAACTACATGGAGAGATTCAACAAAACATGCATGGATATACAAAACCTTCCAACAGAAGCTGCCATCATGGGTCTCATTAACGGTCTGCGAGAAGGGCCTTTGAGTCAATCCATATCAAAGAAGTATCCCACATCTCTGAACGAGGTGCAGGAGCGAGCGAAAAAGTACATCAACATGGAGGAAAACTCCCGATTAGGAGAGACTTCAAAATCAGGGTTCACCCCTTGGGATAAAGACAAAGATTCCAGAAAAAAGGAAGATCGACACGAAGAAAAAATCAAAAATTACCACAATTACACCCCTCTTCGGGTGTCTCTTGTGGATGTCTACAGAGAAGTTTGCAACACAGAAAAAATACCACCAGCTTGACCACTCAAAGGCAAAAAAGGAGGAGGAAACCGGGCTGAATATTGTGAATATCATCGGATTCGCGGACACTCCACCAATGAGTGTTTTGATTTAAAAAATGTCATAGAAAAGCTCGTACGAGAAGGAAGGTTAGATCGATACCTGGCCATCCACGAAGATGAACAAAGGAAAAGAAGAAGAGCAGAAGATGTCAGACCTACTATGCGATCATCCCGGACACCAGAAAGACACGTCCACATGATACACGGCGGATTCGCCGGAGGAGGAATCTCCAAGTGATCCCGCAAAAGACATCTCAAAGACATATATCACGTCACAGAAAGGAAGGAAGTACTCGACATCCCGGCAATCACTTTTACCAAAGAAGACGCATCCGGCATCACATCAGGACATGACGATCCCATGGTCATCACAATCATACTGACAAACGCAAATCTCCATCGCACACTGATAGACCAGGGGAGCTCTGCCGATATCTTATTCAAAACTGCCTTCGACAAACTCGGCTTGGAAGAAAAGGAACTCAGAGCATATCCGGATAGCCTGTTCGGGTTAGGAGATACCCCGGTTCAACCAATGGGATACATTCCACTCCACACAACTTTTGGAAAGGGAAGTCAGTCAAGAAAACTCAAAATAGACTACATCGTCGTTGACGTAAGCTCAGCCTACAATGCTCTAATAGGTCGGACAACGTTAAATCAACTCGGCGCAATAGTCTCGACTCTGCATCTATACATGAAATTCCCAACCGCAGAAGGAATAGCCACAGTAAAGGCAGACCAGAAAATGGCGCGCTGCTATTACAACGAAAGTCTAAACCTTAGAGGCAGAGGTGAAGAATTCCACACAATCGAGCTTGGTGGAGCTCAGAGGCGGGAGGAGCTTCGCCTACAACCTGAAAGAGAAATAGAGAAAATCCAGATCAAAAACACCCCGGACCAAATAACCAACATCGGCACACTCCTAAAAGGGGACACAAGAGAATCACTCATACAGTTCTTACGCGATAATGCCGACCTCTTTGCGTGGAAGGCTGCAGACATGCCAGGTATAGATCCCAAACTAATGTGCCATAAGCTAGCAGTCTACCCAGGATCTCGGCCGGTACAACAAAGGCGCAGAAAGCTAGGACCAGAACGCTCTCAAACGATGGAAGAACAGGTACGAGCTCTACTGGAGGCAGGCTTCATAAGAGAAGTCAAATACCCGCTATGGCTTGATAATGTCGTTTTCGTAAAAAAGTCAAATGGGAAGTGGAGAATGTGCACCGACTATACCGATCTCAACAAAGCTTGCCCAAAAGATCCTTATCCGCTCCCAAACATCGATGCATTGGTAGATGCCTCCTCTGGATACAAATACCTCTCCTTTATGGACGCATACTCGGGATATAACCAAATCCCAATGTACCCACCCGACCAAGAAAAAAACCTCTTTCTTAACCCCAAAGGCAAATTACTATTACATTGTTATGCCTTTCGGTCTTAAAAATGCGGAAGCCACTTACCAAAGATTAATGAACAAAGTTTTTTCGGATCACATCGGAAAAATCATGGAGGTCTATGTAGACGACATGCTAGTGAAGACGCAAAATGAAGAGATGTTACTATCCGACCTGACAGAAGTATTTGACACCATAAGACGACACGGCATGTGACTCAATCCCACAAAATGTAACTTTGCAGTAGAAGCCGGTAAATTCTTGGGTTTTATGATCACATAGAGAGGAATCGAAGCAAACCCGGACAAGTGCAGGGCCATACTCGACATAAAAAGCCCGACTTGTATCAAAGAGGTGCAACAACTCAACGGGCGGCTAGCAGCCTTGTCCAGATTCCTGGCAGGATCCGCAATAAGATCTCTCCCCTTCTACGCCACTCTAAGGAAGGGAAAGGAATTTGAATGGACAGTCGAATACGAGCAAGCCTTCCAAGATTTTAAAAAGTTTCTGGGACAACCACTTATATTAAGTCGGCCTCGGAAGGGGGAACCGCTCATCTTGTACCTCGCAGTGGGAAATCGGGCAATAGCTTCAGCACTAGTCTGAGAGGACAACAGCGGACATCAACCCATATACTTTATCAGCAAAGCATTGCAGGGATCCGAGCTAAACTACCAGAAAATAGAAAAATTTTCTTACGCTCTCATAATAACATCTCGCCGACTTCGCCCATATTTCCAGTCTCACACCATTAAAGTTTGAACTAACCAGCCCATAAAAGGGATCTTACAGAAAACAGACTTGGTAGGAAGAATCTTGCAATGGGCAGTCGAGCTGTCCGAATTCGACCTTCAATACGAAGCTCAGACGGCAATCAAATCTCAATACCTGGCCGACTTCATTGCAAAATTTACGAACACATCGGAAGTCCCCACAGAATGGAATCTATACGTGGACGGATCCTCAAATAAAACGGGATGTGGTGCAGGCGTAATAATCGAAAGCGACCAGGGGACCCAGATCGAACTCTCCCTCAAATTTGGGTTCCCCGCCTCGAATAATCAAGCGAAATATGAGGCACTACTAGCAGGTTTGAAGATGGCTAGGGAGGTCGGAGCTCAAAAACTTATCATCTTCAGCGATTCACAGGTAGTCACTTCACAAATAACAGGCAGCTACCAAGCCAAGGATCCCACTATGAAAAAGTACCTGGACAAAACCAGAGAACAGTTTGGACAACTCGGAGAATATGAGATTCAACACATACCCCGAGAACAGAATGCTCGGGCCGATGCACTCTCAAAACAAGCCAGCACCAAACCAGGAGGTAACAATAGAAGCCTTATCCAATAAATTCTACAGAAGCCATCAATCTCGGAAGAACAAAAAGTCCTAGCCATAACAGGTCGCGATCAGGGATGGATAATCCCCATAATTAATTACCTCACAACAGAGGCCCTCCCTACAGATGAAAAAGAGGCAAAGAAGTTAAAACGGGAAGCACAATACTATACCATAATAAATAACACTTTATACAAAAGAGGAATTTCAACACCATTGCTAAAATGCGTGCCGACTTACAATACTAAGGACATCTTAGAAGAAGTACACAGTGGCATTTGTGGCAATCACTTCGGAGCACAAGCACTCGCCAAAAAAGTACTACGGGCCAGATTCTATTGGCCAACCCTACAAAAAGAAGCCACAGACTTCGTAAGGACATGTTCGCCATGTCAGAAGCATGCCAACTTCCACACCACTCCGCCTGAGGAACTCATCAGCGTAACCTCACCGTGGCCATTCGCAAAATGGGGACTCGATCTCCTCGGACCCTTTCCCCAAGGATCCGGATAGGTCAAATTCCTTATAGTAGGAATAGACTACTTCACAAAATGGATCGAGGCAGAACCCCTAGCCAATGCACAGCTCAAAGAAGTCGGAAATTCCTGTATCGAAATATCGTCACAAGGTTTGGAGTTCCATACTCCATCACTACAAACAATGGTACCCAGTTCACAGACGCAGGCTTCAGAAAACTAGCGGCCGACTTGAATATAAAACAACAATTCACCTCTGTTGAGCATCCCCAAGCCAATGGGCAAGCCGAAGCTGCCAACAAAGTTATATTAGCAGGGATAAAATGGAGATTACAGGATGCAAAGAGAGCCTGGGCTGAGGAGCTCCCACAAGTCCTATGGGCATATCGAACGACCCCACATTCCACAACAAGGGAATCACCTTTTCGATTAGCTTATGGAATGGAGGCTATGATCCCAGTAGAGGTTGAAGAAAGATCCCCTAGAGTGATCTACTATAGTGAAGAAGCCAATCCCCAACTTCAAAGGGAAGAGCTCGAATTACTCCCAGAAGTCTGAGAAAGAGCTCGGATAAGGGAAGAAGCATTGAAACGACGAATGGCTTCCAGATACAATCAAAAAGTAATACAGCAGACCTTCATGAAGAATGACCTCATTCTAATCTGAAATGACATTGGAACAACTCGACCTGGAGAAGGAAAGCTGGCTGCAAATTGGAAAGGACCCTACCGAGTCATAGAAGTGCTAGGGAAGGGCTACTACAGGCTTTCCAAACTCGACGGGCGAGAGCTGCTGTTTATACCCTGGGTCGAGCCGTCCGACCCGGGATGTTCTACAGACAAAGTGAACGACCTCTTCAGGCTAGGACAACCCGGCCTCTTCTTAAAGAGCTCGGCCAAGTCACAGGAAAGCCCAATAAAAGGGCCCAAGCAGAGGAACACGACCCGAATCCAAGGACGGCCCAAGCCTATAGAGATAAAGGTGGTTCCCTTAAAGATAAGATGACCTCGCTCGAAGATAAAGATAAGATAAGATAACTAACTTATCTTATCTAAGAAGGTCACTCTACGCCATTATAAATACACTGGAGCACCTAGGTATAAACTCATACTCTGATTCTACTCAATACCTGCTTAATATCCTTGCTAACTTAAGCATCGGAGTCCCTTGCAGGTACCCCCCACCCTCCGGGGACGAAGGATCAGCATTACCACCAAGTCTCACACGTCGGACACCGTGACTCCAAACATCCCCGTAAGATCGGACTCAGCAGCTCCGATCAGTATAAAAGATCTCGTCCGAGATCGACCTCTAGTTTCACGTAACCCTCGGAACATTGGCGCCGTTGTCGGGGAACCTGGAAGTCATCCCATTACCATGGCGGACGACCATGACAACGATCACACCTCAAGTCTAGAAGAAAGAACGCCGCACAAAAACGTGGGCACAACACCAAAGGATACTCCTCAAGTCAATGGTAAAAACTCCCCAAACGAGGGAGCCCTGGAGGCATTCCAAAGTCGGTTAAAGCAACTCGAGCAAGACGCTCTACGTCAGCGAGAGGCTGAAAAGGATCTACAAAGAGAACTAAGACGATGCCGAGAATTGGAGAACAAACTCCTAAAACTTGAGGCTGATGTCAAGACTAAAGCCAGCCATCTCACCCCCAAAGATGGCACCCGCAAGGAACAAGATCCATTCACTAGGGAGATCATGAAAACAAGAATCCCAAAAGACTTCAAACTCCCAGACATGACCTTGTACGACGGCACAACGGATCCCAGCCATCATCTCAGCAACTTCAGAAGCAGAATGTACCTCACCGAGGCCTCAGATGCAGTTCGTTGCAAAGCCTTTCCAACCACTTTAACAAAAATAGCAATTAGATGGTTCGACAACCTCCCTCCTAGGTCCATCTCAAGTTTCGACGACTTGGCTAAAAAATTCCTGACCAGATTCTCCATCCAAAAGAACAAAACAAAACATGCTCCGAGCTTACTAGGAATCAGACAAGGGGAGCAGGAAACCCTGTGAAACTACATTGAGAGATTCAACAAAACATGCATGGATATACAAAACCTTCCAACAGAAGCTTTATCATGGGTCTCATTAACGGTCTGCAAGAAGGGCCTTTCATTCAATCTATATCAAAGAAGTATCCACATCTCTGAACGAGGTGCAGGAGCGAGCGGAAAAGTACATCAACATGGATGAAAACTCCCGATTAGGAGAGACTTCAAAATCAGGGTTCACCCCTCGTAATAATAGGACGGCACGAGGGATGGCGGCAAAGGTGAGACAAGGCAGGGCACGGGCAATAATAGGACGGCGTGAAAGGGAGCATGCAGCGGAGACAAATTGGAGAAGCAACCAACAAGAAAGGAGAGGGAGAAGAGGACTGAGAAAAATGATTTTTTTTGGGTGAATTAGAGTAAAAAACAAGAACAGTGGCTTAGGGTAAAAAATAAGAACAAACACAGATAACAGATTTTTTTTAAATTAGAATTATTTTTAAAGTTAATTGATTTTTCTTTTTCTTTTTGAAATAATTTGATGATTTGAATTTTATTTTAGTTGTTATTGAAAACAGAAAATAGAAATAAAGAAAAATTTATTTAGTCATTTAATAAAATAATTAAAAAGATATATTTTCATCTTTTTATAATTATTAATGAGAGTATTTTTGTATATATAATAATATAATAATTTTAAAATATAAATAAAAAATAAATATTGATGTAGATAAATATAGCTCACGTGATAAATTTTTATTTGTCCACCTTTTATATCGTATCGGTACATAGGTGGAAACTTAGGTGCAGTCGACTTCACGTAAAGTTGATAACTGAGAGCCGTTAGATAATTTGACTGAATTTTTATCCAACGACTCTCAACTATCAACTTCACGTAAAGTCGACTACACCCGAATTTTCACCCGATATATATAAATTAGTAATCGTACGGAAGCAGTCCCCATTTTATAAACAAAGTACTCAACAAAAAAAAAAAAAAACTTACAAAGTAACGCAAATTGCAAGTATTTATATCATGAACTCCAAACAGGTACTTTCTATCTTCAACAGAAGCTATCTTTTATTTTATTTTTTTTATATTTTTTTCTCGAGACATTTGTAAAAGAGAAATGGTATAACTATATACAATATAATATACAATTTTTACATTTTTTACTTTTAATATTAATATTAGAAGTGATGATTAATAGAAATTAGAAGGAAATAAAAAGTTACAATGCAAACTTCGTCTTTTCTCTATATGACAAACTTTTAAATAAAACTGATTTAAGACGAATTAGTGTCTGACTTGCAGATTGAAAAATACATTTGCCACCAAGAATATTAAACTAGTCATTTCTAAGGCTCAAGTTTACGTAGAGTGTGCCGCCATGTCATTATTGTCATTCAAGTTCACTTCTTCAAACTGATGAATTTCATCATGTGAAGCATCAGGATTCTCTTGCAAGTTGAGAGCAAATTCAAGGTTCCACAACAAGTCATTCATGGAGGGACGATCGAGTCCACAATCGGACAAACACTTCTCGGCAGTATCGGCGAACTTGTTCAAGCTCTCCGGGTTGATCTTCCCTTTCAGACAAGGATCAATGATGTTCTCCAATATTCCTTTTCTCTTGCACTGAAGAGCCCAATCCGAAAGGCTAACTTGATCTTTTGGAAGGTTTGGATTCAATGCGGGCCGAGCACACAACACCTCGAACAGAACCACCCCGAACGAGTACACGTCAGACTTTTCAGTCAACTGTTGCCTCCTAAAGTATTCTGGATCCAAATATCCAAAACTACCCTTCACCACGGTGGTAACATGGCCTTGATTCATGTTTGGACCGGTTTTTGACAAACCGAAATCCGAGACCTTGGCAACCCAATTCTCATCAAGAAGGATGTTAGTTGTTTTCACATCTCTATGGATGATTGTGTATTTGGCCCCAGTGTGAAGGTAATGAAGCCCTCTTGCGGCTCCAATGCATATTTCCAACCTTTGCTTCCATGTTAGAGTCTCCAATGGTTTGTTTCCCTTGTAAAGATGTTCCCTTAAGGTGCCAAGAGCCATGTAGTCATAAACAAGGCACATCTCATCACCTTCCTCACAGAATCCGATCAAGGAAACCAAATGCTTGTGCCTTAACTTGGAAAGCATTTCTATCTCTGTTTGAAATTCATTCACTCCTTGTTCTGATTGCGGGTTTGATCTCTTGATTGCTACTTTGAACCCATTGTCGATGACGCCCTTGTAAACTTTGCCAAACCCTCCAACGCCAATAACATTCGACTCGTCGAAATTTTTCGTTGCCTGCTTCATCTCTTGTAATGAGAAGTACCGGCAGAGTCCCTGAGTCATGGCTGACAAGTGGTTGCTACCACTGCCGTTACTCTTCCCTGACACCGTGGATTTGGTCCCATTGGTGTGCGTGTTCGCATAAACGGGCAACCAGCTTGAAGTGTTGGAGTAAGAAGCTGGAGCCTTCTTTTTGTTCTTATGAGCAAATATGAGAATTGCAGCGACCACGGCAAAACCAGCACCCCCTGCAGCTCCACCTATGACGATGTGTTTCTTAATGGTAGCGGAAATGCTGTCGTCGTCTTCTGCAAAGCTCCTTTCCTTTTCCTCGTGCTCTTCCAGCATTGCCGAAGGCAGAGGATTAGGACCGGACAAGTCTGTGTCATTGACCTTGAAAATCTCAACCCCGTTAAGCAATGCATCGTAATACGAAGGCTTTTGCTCAACCGAAGGGTGAAGTGCAAGCCAAAGGTTATTGCTAAAGCCTTTATTTCCTTGGGTATACACCACGAAGTCTTTATAAGTTGGAACCCCTTTTCCACCTGACACCGCAATCACATCAAACACATTTGTAACCGTTTGGTTGTTGAGAAAGATCTGGAAGACGAGCTCATTCACTTTGGAATAGTAGTAATCACAAAAATGCAACCTAACAAGGTACATGGAATTAGGATCCACGCTAAAAACCCATGTGAGATTGTAGTGAAGGTTGACATCCTTATCCTCCCCCATGGATCTTGACGTTGAGTAAACACTAGGAGGAGCTACATATTGCGGCATGGATTGATAATTGATCATGACATCTTTGGCAGCTTGGATCGTGACGCCGGTTGCCGCACCGAAGAGATATGGTGTGTCGTCGTACCACATCCGGCTTAGACCGGAATCTTGCGTTGCCGATATGAATTGCCCGCCGACGTTTAATCTAAACATGGTCTGAGAATGCATAGCTTTTAAATCGACAGATTGTTCAACAAAGCCTACCATTGCAGCTGTATCAAACAAGTCGGGCATCTGGATTAGTTGAATTCCGTTGACGAAGGCGAAAGCGCCGTCGTGATTCTCCGATGGCTTGAAGGTGAGGGTGAGGGAGTCAGAATTGAGAGGTGCCAAGGAATACTCTCTGTCAATGTAGGCCTGACTGAGAGCCTGACACGTGATTGATGCACTGAAATTTGTTAAAAGAACAACGCCGTTGGCGGTTACGGAGAAATATGAATTGGAAGGGTCGAAATTAGAGTAAAGAGCGGGGTAGAAATGGAGCCTGAGCCAGTAACGCTTGTCCGGTTGAACGGAGAATTTGTAGGTGGCTTCTGATGGGAAGATTCTTGCTGTCATGTAAGGAACCACGGAGAGAAGCGAAGGGTCTTGGAAGGAAGCTTTTGAAATGACCGATTTGTCCCCTGATACGTACTTGTTGTCTGGTTCCCATTGTCTTCCGTCTGCATCTTTGCCACCGCCTTCTTCCAAACCGCATCCCAAGATCAGTGACTCTGCCTTGTTTGGTTGTGATGAACCATGAATTGCGTTCAACAATACCGTTATACAAACAAGGCACAAGAATGGGAATAGCTTATTGGTTCTGGGGATATTATTCATGATAGAGAGAGAGAGAGAGAGAGAGAGAGAGAGAGAGAGAGAGAGAGAGAGAGAGAGAGAGAGAGAGAGAGAGAGAGAGAGAGAGAGAGAGAGAGAGAGAGAGAGAGAGAGAGAGAGAGAGAGAGAGAGGCGTACAGGAATTCTGGAAAACTAACGTGGCATGAGGTATTTGGGTTAATTTTTTTTTTGTCCTGTACGCCAAGGTAAAAAATGAAGTGGGAGTAGTTTAAGTGTTTATCAAGGGGCTACCTAAGTAAGTCACTCATACATAGAGGCTTAGAAAACTATAGATGTAGCTACCTGGGTTGGAGAGGCCAAACCAGGCAAGAGGACAATGGTGGATAGTGTGTTTTTCTTTTGGGGTTTTTCTTCTTTCGTGTTTCAATGTTTGCTTGTTCTGTATGTTCTTTCAATTCCAACTCTCTGTGTGTGTATCTGTGTTTTTATTGCTTTGATTTTGTTAGTGTTATTGTTTTGTTGTTGTTTTTTGTTTTTGTTTTGTCACCTTTTTTCCCCCTCTTGTTTCATGGCGTTATTGTTGCATGGCTGAGAAAATTGGAGACGGTTGGGAATCGATGATGGAGAGTAAGAGTCGTAATTGAAGGAGTTGCAAATAATGCTTTGAATTCGAAACGGCTTGGCATCAGCTAAATTTAACATTGCATCAAATACTATAATTAGTTTTAAAGATTTAATTACGTTATAACAAAATTTTAAGCATACACGTTTAATTGCTTAAAAAACTACTAACATCTAAAACTAAGCAGCATATAGTTCCACCCACTTTTGCCAAACCATGAGCAACGATTTTCCCTCTATCCATATCCATACTAGTCGAAGCCCGTGCATCTGCACGGAATCATGTGTTATTTACTTATTTTCAACAGATAATCTGAAAAAAATCTTTAATATTTACATCCAATAATGTTAAATTAAAATGCACGTTTATATAGAGAAATTATATGTGTAATTTTGATATTTTTTCTGTACACAATATCAATCGATAATAATATGAACAATACAATTAATCCTAATAATAATTAAAAGAAAGAAAAAAAACGAACATAAACTTGGTTGTTTAAGATAATTCTATTTTTTATTTTCACTACATAATTATTACAATATCATAAATATATGGACATTCTAGAAATTTTATTTTTGTTAGACTTGTGAAAATAGAATAATCATATACAAAATTTTCGATTAAATTAGTTATTAATCAACTCAAACCTAATGATGATAATCAAAATCTTAATATATAATACAAATAGTAAAAGAGAACAATTTTCACAAACATCCTAAATTTTAATAAATATAAACAGTGGCGAAATATGAAACAAAATTTTGAGGGGACAAAAATTTAACATAAAAATTTAATAATAATATTTATATTAAAATAAAATTTATAAATATAATTATTTTTTAAGTTTGTTACTAATAAGATAATAAATAAATAATTCTATAAGATAGAGGATAATTGTCAAGATGTTTTTGATATAGACCCCATTTAAGATAAACTCGTCTAACCTCATCTCTCTGGTTTGGGTGATATTGCGAAATTTAAAGCCGTTTTCCAAGATCTCATTCCAAAAAATTAAGGTCAAACTCATCAGATGCAACTCTTTGAATATTTGAAAGTTGTATCTCACTTTATTCATGATTCATTGATTTTTTATCAATTTATACAAATATAATAATATCAATAGTTATTAAATATTCTAATATTTTTTATCATATAAAAAATTAAATTAAATAAATAATAATATATAAAATAATATTAAATTAAATAAATAAAAAAATCTAATTTTTTAGCAAAACGTTTTGATTTTATCTTTTAATTTTGATGTATTGTGAAGTCAAAAAAGGCCCACTCTTAAACTAAAAAGTATTATGCAATTAAAGTATGAGATAGGAATTGAACTTAAATACTCTAAATTATAATAAAGTATTTGAGCCAACTCAGCTACTCTTTACTTTTTGAAGGACTTCTACTAATTTTTTTATAAAAACTTTGGGGGCATGCCCTTGCCTTAACAAAACTCTACCTCTAAATATAAATATTATTTGAAATAATAAAGATAACCACCGAGACCATTTTAATCTTTTCCAAACATAATATTTTTAGGTTTAATAATAACATGATTTATTAACATAATGAACTTAAATTATTAGAGTATTTCTAATACTTGATTTTAATTTAATTTTATTTTAGATTTTACAAAATATCATATAAATATTTGTAAAATTATAAATTATAAAAATTGATTTGAGACTCAATGTAAGATTTGTCACTCTAATATTTAATCTCAACTCAATTTAACTTAATATTATTTTTAATTATTTCATTTAATATATAAGTTATACATATAGTATTTAATTGATTTTTCTTTAAAATCATTCGATCTTTTTTTTATTGATACCAATATCATTTCAAATATTATATTCAACTAAGTTTTAATTTTAAATTAGTTCAATTATCAAGAGACCAAATCTAATAAAAATAAATTATGAATTATACAATATAATATTAAAAAATTGTATTTGAATTATAACAACTAAAAAAGTTCTAAATAACAATACTATCAAAAATTCAATAGTTCAGACAAACTAAAGTTACTACTATTATATTAGTTTTAAACCTCAGAATCCAAATTATAGAACAACACACATCGAAAAAAATTAAAGCATATACACAAACTAAGCTCCAAAATTTTGTTTACCAAATCCTCGTGCAAGCTTAGTAGTAGATAATTTGCTATTAGGACCAACCGAATGATTTCTCCAATGTTGATCTTATTCTTATTTCATACATCAGTCTGTATAATTATATTATATGAGGACAATCAATGAATAATAATCCAAAATGAATATAGTGGCGTAGAGAAGCGTCCTGTAAATTTCTTCCCTTCTTAAAACCAATTTCAAACTCAAGATATAGCATAAACACAAAAAAAAAAAAAAAAGATTATCATAGATTTTAGAAAAGTAATCTCTGGCTGCAACCTCAACCTTTTAAGTATGATTTGTATTGTGAGCTAAAAAATAGAAAAGATTGATATCAAATACAAAATTTATGCAAACAGGAACAGTTCAACTAAGACATTAATTGCAATACTTATTATATTTAAATCCAATTAATGCATAGGCAACATATATAACTTATGGAGTTGCAACTGATAACACTGCAACATTTTAGTTCTATGGCTATGATTTTTTTAATTATGGTAAAAAATCGTAACTATAAAGGATTTGTGGTCACGATTTTTTACCGTAACAAAAAAAAAGTTATGGTCATAGTATTAAAAGGAGAGTGACCATAGAGTATCTATGGTTACGATTTTTTTTTTAAAAAATAGTCTAAAAGAATCTATAGTTATGGTTTTGAGAGTGATCTAAAGAGATCTATGGTTATGGCTGATTTTTCAAAAAAAGGTGACCTAAAAGAGTTTATGATCACGATTTTGAGGTGATCTAAAAAGATCTATAGTCACAATTTTTTAAAAAATGGTGACTATAGAATACCTATAATCACATTATTAGGGGTGATCTAAAGTGACGATTTTTTCATTATTTTTTTAACCCCTAACCAAAACGCCGTTGTTTCCCTCCCTCCAAAAATCGCCTTTTTTATTTTTTTTTTAAATCCCTCCCAAAACGACGTAGTCCCCACCCCCCAAAAATCCCCAATTCTCCACATTCCCCATTCCCTTGTAAGTTCTTAACTTGGGGAAAAAAAAGGAAGATAATCCAGCCAAGCCCTCTCTTCTGGCCAGCCACGCACCCTCCTTCCCTCTTTTATCATGCAAAATCCAGTCGCTAATCACCAGCTTTGCTCACCATCCTCTTGCCTACCATCCGTTGTTGTCTTGCTCCAATCCGTGAAGCTGGGCATCGTTTGCGCTTTTCTCACCGTCCGTCATTGTCGTCTATGGGGTCGTCCCTGGAGCTTGTCTCAAAGCCTGAAATCCCTCGCCGTTCGTGTCATAAATATAATTCGTAGTTGATATATCATCAATGATATTAAAACATGAATAATGCTACACATCTAAATCTTTTTATTAACTAAGTTAAATTAAATTAGTCTAACATAACAAAAATAATTTATGACTAATATTATTCTAAATCTTATTGTTTAACATGGTTAAACTTAATTTATAAAAAAAAATTAGATGTATAACATTACTCATTAAACATTATTTCATAAAAAACATATCAAGATCAACTATAACTACAATAATTGCGAATTTTCGATAGCTATAAAATTTTAAAAGTATTATTAAAATTAAAATCACACATTATTATCCAAAAAATTATGATTTTATTGAGATTATTATATATATTATAACCAAATTATGAATATTTTTAAATACAGAATATTTTTTATAATTGAATTCAATATAAGAGATTCTTGCAAGTTAAAAAGAAAATACACTAGATTTGACCAAAATCTCCTCTCAGAATATTTTGCTAGTGTTTTGTCGATTTTTAGCAAATCGATGGTGGTTCGATATCTAGTGGTCTAGGAGCAAAATCTACTCCTCTATGCGAGTACCAATTTTCTAGAAGTGCATCAAAGCGTCTTCGATTAGACAAATGTTAAAATAAAGACAAAGAAAATTCATAAATTGATAAATAAAACTTAGAAATTAAAGTTTTCAAAAACTAAACACATGGTGAATGAAAAGATTTGCATCAGAATTGAAAGAAAACAATAAAAATGCCTTTAATTAAATCAAATGAATCTTGGCATCAACGATAAATTGCAGAAAGATAAATTAAACAGAGAAAGTAAAGAACACTTAGTGAGTGAGATTAAATGAAATGTTAAATTTACAGAAAAATAAATTGAAAGAAAGAAGAAGGTGGAAGGAACCCTACAGAAAATGTAACTCGAATGCAAACTCAGGAATTCCCTAGGATGTGAGAGTGCTAGAGTGTTTTTTCTGAGTAAAAGTTCCAACCCTTATTCCTTAACATTTCCTAGTATTTATAGGCTATCTTAGATAACGGTCAATTAAATCACCATTAATTACAATTAAATAAAAATTACAAATTTTAAATACAATCCCTCTTGGTAACTGTTCCCGCTGTGTAATTGTAGATATTCTCCATGTTTTCCTCGCGTGATGAAAGCCACTGACTTTTCCACTTCCATAGCTATTCGACCAACTCTTCGAAGGACTTACTCAATTCCTCGAATCGAGATTTCCTCTCGATTTAACTCACTCGGTCAACAAAACAATCGAGACTCAAAACAACGCCGGTTACCTCCAATTTCATACTCACGCGTGTCTTCTCGAGAAACCGTACTTAACTCATTTCGATTCAACTTACTCTTATCGAAAATATTTTTCGATCAACAAATTGCCCCCTTAGATTAATGTGGTTACTTTCGATAACATTATCGAACAATAAAACACTTAATCCAAAAGATGTCAGTTTTCAAATCAGTAATAATTGTCATTTAAACTCCCCATTACTACTGATCCACTCGACATGTCTCCCGAGACTTGCGCTTTCTCTCTCTACCACTTCATCTTCCTCGCGAAGTTACCTCTGTTCGCATTCTTCCCACAGTAACGGCTACAGTGACACAAATTTATCACTTTCTCCTGTGTTCAAATTTCTTGAGCTTCATCATTCTCTAAGTTACAAAATCTTCAAACTTTACTCCCTTTTACTCTTTCAGAAAATGGCTGGTTCTTACTCACAAGCTGTCACCCAAGATAAGGGTAAAGGCCCCATAATAGCACCGCTATCTCCACTGGCCCTTCGCATTCTTAATCAAGTCAATGATGAAGTCATTGACGATCCCCATTTGCAAACCAATGACTAGAATCCTAATCTCCTTTACAATTGGTGCTGATACACACTGCTTTCTCGGACCAATTGAGTCTCTAGAGAGAGCAAATAAAAAACTCTCTTTCTTTCCCAGTGCTGGAGGGGAAGACTTACTGATAAACTAAGCCTTTAACATCTCCCATTTTATCAACCAAAAATTCTTTAGGAACAATCCAAAGATTAACCCTCGGGGATATGATTTTACAGCTTGGTATTAACGTCTTGAACCTACTAAAAATGCCGACTGAAAAGCTTTAGGAATTCAAGAACTACTAAGGCTCTCCCACTTCTCACTTACCATATATCCTTGGATGATCAGGGCTGTAACTTGTTTCTGGAATAGAACAACCAACAACTTCCACCTTCCATGTGGAATGATCGAAATGTCTCTTCTGGACATGGCTATCATCACAGGGTTTTCAATCAATTCTCTAGACTGTACCCCTGACATGCAATCCAAGCGTCAATATAGTGTGGTGTTAACCAACTCCTACGGTGACTTTATCGCCCACAACATGGGTGTAGAAGGTACAAAAATCACTGAAAATGAACATGTAGCTTTCTTGTTTTATTGGTTGAATGCAATCTTGTTCTGCTCTCGAAGTGTCCAAATGTCGAAACTTTACATTCCTTTATCTACTCTCCTCCATGAAGGAAAGGCCCTCAATTTGGCAAAGCTTCTTCTAGGACATATTTTCGAAGAGCTGGGTCATTTGTCTGTGATCTTCGAGACAACAAAATAATCAGTGTAGGAGGCCCTCTATGGCTTCTTCAACTATGGCTTAATGCCATTTTTGAGAATTTCATGACGAAACCTGAAGGTGGTAACACTGACAAACAATACATTGAAGGTTTTCGACTGTTTGAATTCAAACCCAATTTTCTGGACACCCAATCGGATGAAGATAAATTCTGGGCTGTTTTCTCTCTTTTCCATTCCTGCAAAGATTTCGAAAATGACCAACTCAATTTTACTCCTTTCTTGCGTCGCAATCGTGGTCCTGCCTAGCTGGATCGTTTACTCTTTCCTGACACCAATGAAGAAAATGAACTTGCAAATCGAAGTTGGGCGAACATGCTGGCTGTTCAAGTGATTCTGACAGGGCTACCTTTACATAAGAAATAAAGGTTCAAAAAAACCCTATATGCCCCTCATTTGACAGACAGACAACTGGATTTTCTTAAGCTATCCCAATGCCACAACCTCGAAATGATCATCCTTTCTGCCACATTACTTTAACCACTCAAGAAGACTTTAATTCTTGCCTCTTGAAAAATCAAGAGCACAGGGATCATTTCAATTTTGTAGTGTATGATCGCAGCTCCTATATCACCAAATCCTGTTTCGAATGGTAGGCTGCTTATTACTCTAGGTATACTCGGACCTTAGAGGAAATTCAACAAACCACCATTCAAACCATTCCTGTCGCTGAGAGTTCTCCAAAAAGAACTCAAAAAAAAAAAGAAAACTGAAATTGCTCGACCACCACCACACAAAAGTAGAAGAACTCCTACTAAAACTTCCCGAAAGGTAATTAACCTTTTTAAACTTTTCCTTTTAACTTAAAAGGTATTACAAATTATATTTTTTATCTATAATCAACTCTGAATCTCTTATCAGTTAGTGCTGCTAACATCGAGTGAGAGCGCTGATGAGAGTGAACCAACCAATAAGGATGCTATTACTATCTCCTCCCCATCGGAAGACGCAGCCGATTCTGACCCTAATTCTCAGCTAGTACCAAGATCCAGACTTCCTCAGGTAATACAATAATCTCTACACATATCATGCTTGATTTAAAATAAATTTTAAAATCATAACTGTGTACTTTCTGTATTAGCCTGTCAATGTTACCCACTCGACTTCAGCTGCTGGGGCTCTTAACCAACAAATTCTACCACAACAACATGATCAAGAACAATCTACATCACATGACTCAATTCAATTCACAGGACCCATTCAACCAATCCCAGCCGCTTTATCACCTGTTTTTCATACAACACAGGTGATTGATTCAACAGCAAATCCCTTGCAACACTCTCCAGAAGAAACCCATAGACTTGAATCAACTTCACCAAACGATCAAGCCGCCTTTACTGAAGAGAATTAAGCAGACTGATAAACCACTATTTTATGGTTTATCTTGTGCTTAATTGAGTAGATTTTATCAATCTTTCATACACTTATTCATACTAATTGCATGAGTTTACGTTTTCCGTCTTGATTTTGTGCTATGATTGAAAACGTGCTTCTTTGGCCTTATATTTGCTAATATTAATCCTCTCTTATTACCATTAGAGGCCGTGATATGTGTGTTAAGTGTTTTTAAAGATTACAGGATAGGAATGGCTTAGAGGATGGAAATGAAGCATGCAAAAGTGGAAGGAATACAAGAAGTTGAAGAAATTGCTAAGCTGTACAGCTTGACCTCTTCGCACTCAAACGGTCATAACTTGAGTTACAGAGGTCCAAATGATGCGGTTCTAGTTGCATTGGAAAGCTAACGTCTGGGGCTTCGATTTGATATATAATTTGTCATAGTGGCCATACAGCTAGATGACGCAAACGCGTGCTCCACGCGGACACGTCGCATCTGCGAATTTCAATCCACGCAAACGCGTGGACGACGCCTCCGCGTCACTCTGCCGCGACCTGTACGAACGAGATTGCGTAATCAGCAATTTCTAGGCTGTTTTTGTCCCAGTTCTTGGCCTAGAAAACACAGATTAGAGGCTATAAAGTGGGAGAATACTTCATACAATAGACATGTATTCATAAGTCACACTTTTCATAATTTAGATGTAGTTTTAGAGAGAGGGAGGTTCTCCCCTCTCTCTTAGGATTTAGGATTAAGATTAGGATTTCTTTTAAGATTAGGATTTCTACTTCTTCATCACAGGTTCAATGTTCCTTTACTTTAATTTCTCTCCTACTTTTATTTATTCTATTATTTTATTTTAGTTTGTTAATATTGGTTTATGAACCTTTCCATGTTGGATTTGATATCTTTTATCTAATATAAATTGAGGTATTTCAGACATATGAATTTTATTTAGCTTTCTATATTCTTGGTTCTGGTTGATTAATTGGTGACTCTTGAGTTGTCAAACTCATCGTGATTGATAATTGTTATCTTTGCTGATTAATTTAGATTCCTATAACTCTAGTCTTTCCTCAGGAGTTGACTAGAACTTTAGGTGTTAAATTGATTTGTCCACTTAACTTACCTTCATAGTTAGAGGTTGACTTAGTGGTAGCAAAAATATAATTCTCATCACCATTGATAAGGATAACTAGGATAGGACTTCCAGTTTTCATACCTTCCCAAGAGTTTTTCTTTGCTATTGATTTATTAATTCCTGCAATCTATATTTCTCATTCAAACCTTTTTCAAAATCCAAAAAAACTGTTTTTCATAACCAATAATAAATCACACTTCCCTGCAATTCCTTGAGAAGACGACCCGAGGTTTGAATACTTCGGTTATCTATTTTTATTGGGTTTGTTACTTGTGACAACCAAACGTTTGTACGAAAGGATTTTCTGTTAGTTTAGAAGCTATACTTACAACGCGATTACATTTGTGAATTTTAAAATTTTTTTATCTTATCTTATCTTAGTTTTAAATTTCAAAAATCTTATCTTATTTTTTTTCAAAAATCATATCTTTTTCAAAATCTTATCTTATCTTTTTTTTTCAAAAATCATATATTTTTCAAAACACTTTCTTTTTATTAGTTTTTGTTTTTATTTTCTCTTACTACTATGAACTCCCACCCCTTTGGCTATGAGTCTGGTTACAATTATGTTGCAGGTAGAGGAGATTACAATGAGAACAAGCATCAAGGTTGGGACAATCAAAGATGGGAGGAGCCACAAGGATTTGATCAACCCTCATGGCAACAACTACCTCCAATGGACTATCAATAACCATTCTGTGATGCATATCAAGGCAATGGCTATGTTGAGCACTCTTTTGATTATCAACAACCACCACCATATGCCTATGAACCCCCTCTTTAACATGACTTTGGACTACCATACTCACAAGCCCCTTTCCACCATTCACCTCCATATGACCCTGATCCACACCCACCATACCAACCACCTTATTTGTCAAATGAACCATACATAGAACCACCCTCATTCCAACAAAATTACTCTCATAAGCCACCACCTCAATATTCCCCATCTCCATGCCATTATCAAGATGAACCACCTTCCTACCATGAACCCTTTCTCCAAAATAATGCACCCTCCTATCCACCCCAAACCTCCATGGAGAACACACTTACCTCTCTCATTGGTCTCACCTCTGAACTCCAAAATCTTATATCCCGCATGGACCAATACTCTACCTCGAATATTCAACCCTCAAGCTCCAGTGCACTTCCTTTTCAACCACAAAATGATCCACTCATCCCATCACCACCATCCATGGAAGAGCACCCACATCCATCAATCCAAGAGCAACATGATCCCAATGATGCTATTGATATAGAACAAGAGAGAAGGGATCATCTTCGCGAATCCATACTTCATAAGGAGTTAGAGGAGGCCCTAAAGGTGAAGGTAGTAGAGACCCTTGAAGTCGAAGGAGTGGTTGAAGAATTAGTGAAGGAAGACATCAAGGAGGAGTCTGATTTTGTCTTAGAGCAAGAGGAGGCCCAAAATGTGGAGATAGGAGAGACCCTTGAAGATGAAAGAATAGTTGAAAGGAGTTGTCATGGAAAGAAAATCATCAAGGATGAGTACGATTTTATATTAGAACTACTGGACAAAGCAGTAATTATTGAAGAAGAAGAAGTGGTTGAAGACTTGGGAGATGCTGAACCTCCATGGGAAAGTCAAGACATAGAGCCTCCTTCCAAGACGGTTGCATTTGGTGTTGAGGAAGGTGTACAACCTCCAAGGCATATTATAGTTGAAGACTTGGAAGAGGTTGATCAAGAGATGGAGATTCAAGAAGAAGAAGCACAACCTCCCATGCCCTTGGTGAGCAATGAAGAAGAGATTGAATTGGAAGAAAGCTACCAAGAGAAAAATGTTGATATTAAAGAAGCTTGCAAAGAGGTGGTAGTTGTCAAAGAAGAACACAAAGGAGTGGAGCTTGCAAATTCATTCGAAACCCCTCCCCCTATGTTGCCATCATCCTTCACAACATTAAAGTGGGTAAAATTCATATCCCTTAGCTTTCTAATTCTACTTGAATATGGGCTACTGGAGACGGATGGTCAACTTAGAGCTCTTTGTGGCATTAAGAGTAAGAGGAAGATGGTCAGTGGTAAGAATTGTCCTGCAAGGTTCATTATGGTTGGAAGCTTTAATTTTAAACGCAAAAGTTGGTGTAGAGCTCAATTGAATGGGTCTAGGAAGTTGTTTGGCCGCTTTAGTAAGAATTCAGATTGCTTGCTACCCAGATGGAATCATAATGATCAATAAGAAGACTGGTGCAAAAGCAAGGTTTGGGACCCCAGAATTCAATCTAGAAATTAATACTCTTGGGGCCTTGTCACTTGCTTTAGCTTGCTTGAAGGCTTTCTGCGCCTAGTTTGAGATCCCGGAGGCTGTGGGAATTCCAAACACTGGTTGAGATTCTTGGATGAATACAAGCACAAGCCACCATAACAAGGAGCTCACCAGAATGTCCAACTTAAGGACTTTAACTAAAAGTGCTAGGTGGGAGACAACCCACCATGGTATGGTCGTTCCTTTTTCAGTTTAAATTTTAGTCTGTTTTTGAGTTTTGATTGAACCTAGAATTTTGCACAACATTCATTGCATTCTGCATACTGCATCAAAAAAAAAATTTCACACGCAACGCGACAGCGTCGCCGACGCGTCTGCGTCATAAGTGCATTGGGAAGAAAACAAAATTGAACAGAGAATCACGCGAAAGCGTGGCTAGAGGCGTGCCTTTGGCACAATTTGACCCACGCGACTACATCGCTGACGCATCCGCGTCATGTGGGAAAAACGCCTCCCACGCGTCCGCGTCACCCACGCGAACGCGTGCCTCAAAATCGACGTAAAAAGGGTGTATGGCCGAAAGTTGAGCTGGAATTGGGATGGACTCGTGCTAGCCGCACAAGCCCTGCCACGCGTACGCATGCCCCACGCGTCTGTGCCGTTTTCAAATTTAGGCCATCCACGCGATCGCGTCAACCACGGGACCGCGTCACCCAAAGATTTGGCAATATGAGTTTCAAACAGAGAGTTGCGCGACCGTGAGGCTGCCATCACGCTAATGGCACAAATCGATCCACGCGACCGCGTCATTTCATAGAAGCGCTATCCGCGCGAACGCGTCACTCACGCGTCCATGTCACAAGCGGCGCACAGCTTACCCAAATCAGCCAAATATCTTATCTTTTTCTTCCCCATATCTAAATCTTTTCTTTCCTTCTTATTTCTTTCTTCCTCCTTTCTTACTTTCTTTTTCTTTTCCATTGGTGTTAAAATTCTCTTCTTCAACTATTGCATCTTTTCTTGTATTATTCTGGTGCTTCATGACTTGTTTTATTCTAATTGGGTATTATTATTCATAAGTCAATGCTAATTTTTATAATACTGATATTCCTTTTGCATTGATATGCATTTACACTATCTTGCATTACCCACACTCTCTTCCCCATTGTTGCAACTTTTGCACTATTGATATGTCATTTGCTTCCACTATTTTCTCACTTGCATGTTGTAGCTACCATGTAATTGAGGCCTTTATTATTTGGCATTAACACCCATATTTTATTTATGTTCTTATCTTTATTTTTGGGTTACTTTCCTTTCTTTTTCTCTTCTTTCAGGATGACCACCACGAAGAGAGAGAAAAAGCTTCTTAATGGGGAGACAGGCAAGTCAATCTGCACAATCTATAGAGAAAGACATCAGTTGGAGCAGCCCGTCCACTTGTACATCTTAGCATGCACCAAGGACGGTGCAATCTTTAAGTGAGGGAAGGTCGATACCAATCTCCACGGGTTAGTTATTCTCTTCTCAACACCAATATTCTATTTTCTTTGTTTGTTCATTGTTGCATTGCATAATAGATTGCATGTGTAGTTGATTGTTTGCATTTAAGTACTACTTGGTTGAAAAATAATAAGTTTCTTTTTAAGATCCAATTTTGATAAATTTCACTAATTTAAATTAAAAAAAATTTAAAATTTTTTATGTGTTAAATTTTGTTTGAAGTTGTATTTGGAATATGGTTTTTGAGCCAAAGAACACACAACCTGTGAGACTTTGAGCCTAATTACATGATTACATTATTTAACCATAAATTTTTATTCTTGTGTGTTTTCCTCTCTATGATTGCAATCTTTACTTTGTTCCATTCTATATGTACACTATTTAGTGTATTTACATGCTTGCATATGATTGAGGCCATCATTTGATTACTAGCTCACTTATCCCAAATAACATACCCTTTCAATCACCTTTGTTAGCCCCCTTGAGCCTTTTGACCCCTCTTTTATTTTATAACCACATTACTAGCCTTAAGCAGAAAAACAAAATAATAATCCCAAGTCGAACCCTTGGTTAGCTTAAGATAGATATTGTGTATAATTTAAATGTGGGGAATTTTATGGGAACATGGGATGATAGAAAAAAAAGTAGGGAATTAAATTGAATAAGTTATTTGAAAATTTGGGAAGCATGCTAATTTGGGAAGCACGCGGACGCGTCGCATCTGCGAATTTCAATCCACGCAAACGCGTGGACGACGCCTCCGCGTCACTTTGCCGCGACCTGTACGAACCAGATTTCGTAATCAGCGATTTCTGGGCTGTTTTTGACCCAGTTCTCGGTCCAGAAAACATAGATTAGAGGCTATAAAGTGGGGGAATACTTTATACAACAGACATGTATTCATAAGTCACACTTTTCATAATTTAGATGTAGTTTTAGAGAGAGGGAAGTTCTCCCCTCTCTCTTAGGATTTAGGATTAGGATTAGGATTTCTTTTAAGATTAGGATTTCTACTTCTTCATCACAGGTTCAATGTTCCTTTACTTTTATTTCTCTCCTACTTTTATTTATTCTATTATTTTATTTTAGTTTGTTAATATTGATTTATGAACCTTTCCATGTTGGATTTGATATCTTTTATCTAATATAAATTGAGGTATTTCAGACATATGAATTTTATTTAGCTTTCTATATTCTTGGTTCTGGTTGATTAATTGGTGACTATTGAGTTGTCAAACTCATCGTGATTGATAATTGTTATCTTTGCTGATTAATTTAGATTCCTATAACTCTAGTCTTTCCTCAGGAGTTGACTAGGACTTTAGGTGTTAAATTGATTTGTCCACTTAACTTACCTTCATAGTTAGAGGTTGACTTAGTGGTAGCAAAAATATAATTCTCATCACCATTGATAAGGATAACTAGGATAGGACTTCCAGTTTTCATACCTTCCCAAGAGTTTTTCTTTGCTATTGATTTACTAATTCCTGCAATCTATTTTTCTCATTCAAACCTTTTTCAAAACCCAAAAATACTATTTTCCATAACCAATAATAAATCACACTTCCCTGCAATTCCTTGAGAAGACGACCCGAGGTTTGAATACTTCGGTTATTTATTTTTATTGGGTTTGTTACTTGTGACAACCAAACGTTTGTACGAAAGGATTTTCTGTTGGTTTAGAAGCTATACTTACAACGCGATTACATTTGTGAATTTCTTTACCGATAGAAAACCCGATCGTCACAGTCCCAGACTCCGATTCTGCTTCTAAAGCTGCTGACACCACCAATTCAGATTCTTCTCAATCCAAGGTTTTAGAGACCCCTCCAGAGTTGCAACCTGATCCTTCACTCCAGACCCCTCTAGGACCAAAACCAGGGACATCGAATGTTCCTACCACAACAACTAGCGCTCCCTTGGATGACTTGATTTTTGATTTAAATAAAGTTATCCAAGAAAACAAAGTGCCAGTGCCTGTACCAGCAATCTCAAGACCTGCTACATCAAGGCTTTCAATCGAATCAGATCCTGACACTCGGGAGGAACTTCGATCACTCATCAAACTCTTGGATCATCCACCTACCACATGGGTTAATGACACAATTCTCAACAAACTCTTGGAAGATTGCTTGAATTCCTCTTTTGAATTCCCAAATAATACACCACATTCTGCCTCAATCCAAGAATTTAAACAACTTCTCAATGAGAGCGTTGCATCTCAGTTTCAACT
Organism: Arachis hypogaea; assembly: GCF_003086295.3. Classification (NCBI taxonomy): domain Eukaryota; kingdom Viridiplantae; phylum Streptophyta; class Magnoliopsida; order Fabales; family Fabaceae; genus Arachis; species Arachis hypogaea. The sequence goes on along the minus strand of NC_092044.1, from coordinate 64,349,290 downwards.
CCAAGAAACTGAAACTGAAGAAGTTACAGCCAAATCTAAAATAGAAAATTGTCTTGCAATTGCTCAACCAATCCAAGTCTCTTGTGAGGAGTTTGATCTGAGGATCTCCCATTCTATTTGTATTCAAGCTTTTCATGATCAAGAAGAAGTAAGACTCGAGGCAGAGTTAGCTCAAATTCAAGAACAACTTGCCACCATACGCCAAAATTGAGTCACCGTAGCCAAACCTCTGGCTGCAGCCCAACAAGAGCATCATCTCCTTATTCAGAAACTTGTCTCAATCGACACCGAGTGGAGAGAATATGAAAAGCAACTTGAGAAAATCCAAGCTGACAAGTTCAAGCAGATTGGAATTCTTTCAATTCTGGAAAACAAAAGGACAAAGCTGCGCTCCGATTTGGCAAAACTATTGGCATCTTAAACTCCTTTCTAATTTTATTTTGTAGTAACTTCCATCTTTTCTGAACTTTAACATATGTTGAACGCTTCTAAATTTTCCAACAATAGAAAAGTTTCAAGTATTTCCCATTAATCGAATTAATCACTTTTCTTGACTCGATATCTTTAATCAGATAGGCATTTTCCGAATATATCCCTGTTACTTGAAAAGGACCTTCCCAACTATGGGACCATTTACCTAGAAATCTTGATTTCTTTTCCATCGGTAAAATGACTTTTAAAACTAACTCGCCTTTCCTGAAAGACTTTTCCTTAATTCGATGATTATAACTTCGAGCAACACTTTCTTTTTGTCGAATTACATTATCAAGTGTTAGGATTCGCTCTGAATCTAACTCGTTTAACTCATTAAACATTGCATTCCAATAATCATCGACTGGCAACTCATTCTGTTTCGATACTCTTAAAGTATTCAAATTAATTTTCAAGGGTAATACTGTATCATGGCCATAGACCAATTTATAAGGTGAAGTTCCTGTCAAACCTCTTGGTGAATTCGATAAGCCCATAATACTTGACTTAAAGTCTCATGTCATGTTCGAGGCTTATTCCCGATATGCTTTTTAATCAAGCCTATCAATATCTTATTTGCTGCCTCTACTTGCCCATTAGTCTGTGCATAATAGGGAGTTGAAGTAACCATATTAATACTCCTCGAGGCTGCAAAATTCTTAACTCTCTGACAAGTAAGTATGGTCCCTTGGTCAGTACTTAACGTCTGAGGAATACCAAATCGATGGATAATATGTTCCTCGACAAAGTCTATTATTTCACTTAGGCCAACTTCTATTAGGGGATTGGAACTGCTTCAACCCATTTTGTGAAATAATCAATAGCTACTAAAATAAATTTGTGCTGTTTTGATGAAAAAGGGTGAATTAGCCCAATTAAATCCAAAGTCCAACCCCTAAATGGCCATGGCTTTATTATCAAATGTAATTCAGCCGCTGGAATCTGCTGTATCGAGCCATGTTTCTGACATTCTTGACATGCCTTTGCATAATCGATACAATCTTTTATCATAGATGGCCAATATACATGCTTGCGATATAACACCGATCTCATTTTCTTTCCTGCTTGATGAGCATCACATATTCCATTATGAACTCACCCAAAGAAAAATTTTGATCTTTTCGACTTAAGCATCTTGATAAACTTCCATCGATCCCTTTTTTGTACAACTCATCGGCCATTAAGACAAAGTTTACTGCTTGTAACTTTACTTTTCTATCGAATGTAATACTAGGATTTCTCAAATAATGAGCAATAGGTTTTCTCCAATCAGAATCCTCCCATTCATCCACACACAAAATTTCTCTTTCATTTGCTGGCACTAAAATTTGATGGATACCATATAATTTTTTCAGAGTCTCTGGACTAACTCGATATCTCGAAGCAATTTGGGCTAACTTGTTAGCAATTTCATTATGGATTCTAGGATATGCACCAAAGAAACCATCTGAAAAGACGTTAATAACTCCCAAGAAGTTACTAAATATTTCTGTAACTTCTCATTATTACACTTATATTCTTTCGACAACTGCTTTAAAACTAATTGTGAATCCCCTAAAATCTGAACCTCTAAAGTTCCTTTGTCGATTAAAATTTCAAGACCCAAAATCAGAGCCTCATATTCGGCCACATTATTAGAACAAGGATACTTTAACTCGAACAAAAATTCCAATGGAATACCCTCTGGTGAAATAATGAGGATTCCAATCCCTGCACCATCTTTATGCTTAGATCCATCAAAATATAATTTCCAATAGTTGATTTCCACATCAACTACATTTGCCCCCTGGTCATTCAGATCTTTCGAATTATCTACAAGAAAGTCTGCAATGACCTGTCCTTTTACAGCCCTGGCTGGAACATACTGTAAATCAAATTCTGTTAACGCCAACATCCATTTCCCCAAACGTCCTCTTAACATGGGGAAACTCAATATATATTTCACGAGATCGGTTTGTGCTATAACTTTCACTGATTTAGCCACCATATAACATTTTAATTTCATACAAGCATGATATAAAGATAAGCACAATTTCTTAATCGGGGAATACCTCGTTTCAATGTCAGTTAACACTCAACTAAGATAGTAAACTGCTCGTTCATTCCCATTTTCATCATCTTGGGCTAACATACATCCTATAGTATTTCCAGTTACTGCAATATATAATATCAAAGGTTCAAAGGGTCGAACATTTGCCATAATCGAGGCTTGAGACAAATAAGTCTTAATCGAATCAAATGCCGATTGATGGTTTGCGTTCCATTCGAAATATGAATCATTTTTTAATTTTACTAAAGGTGCAAACACTCTATTTCGATCCGAAAGATTCAAAATGAACCTTTGAAGATAATTTACTTTACCCAAAAATGATTGTACTTTTTTCTTTGATTTGGGTGCAGACAATGCTAATATTGCATCCGCTTTATTTTTATCGATAGCTATCCCTTTTTTATGAACAACAAAACCTAAGAAATTTCTAGCCGATACCCCAAAAGCACATTTCAAAGGATTCATTTTCAGCCCTTTCTTCCTCATAGTAAGGAATGCCTTCCTTAAATGATCAATGTGCTGACTTACTGATATCGATTTAACCATGACATCATCAATATATACTTCCATAAATTTCCCAATAAACTCATGGAAAATAGCATTCATTGCCCGCTGATATGTTGCTCCGGCATTCTTTAAACCAAAAGGCATAACTACCCATTCATATGTACCTAATGCCCCAGGACATCGGAAGGCATTTTTAGCCACGTCATCTTCTGCAATGAAAATCTGGTTATATCTAGAATAATCGTCCATAAAACTGAGAACTTCATTTCCTACTACTAAATCAATTAACATATCTGCAATAGGCATAAAATATTCATCTTTCGGAGTAGCATTATTTAAATCCCAAAAATCGATGCACACTCTTAATTTCCCATTCTTCTTCATAACAGGGACAATATTCGAAACCCAGTTCACATAACGTGCAGTTCGAATAAATTTTGCTTTGATCAATCGCTCTATTTCCTCTTTAATTTTAACATTGATTTCAGGAGCAAAACGTATTGGAGTTTGTTTCATAGGCCGAGCATTGGGTTTCAATGCTAATCGATGTTCCACTAGTGAACGATCGATCCCAAGCATCTCATGATAATCCCACGCAAAACAATCTTTAAACTCATGTAAAAGATTGAAGAGCTCAGTTCAAAAAGGATCAATAAGATTTTTACAAATATATGTATTTCGAACATCATCAGAAGTTCCCAAATTAATTTTCTCTAAGGGATCTTGAGATTCAAACCCTTTATAATAATCATCATCTTTGACTGAATATTTCTCAAACCCCAAAGGTTCTAAATCATATATACAATCAAAAGTAAAATCAATAGAATCATTGGAAACAGAAGAAACTTGATCTTTGATTAAAACATCACTACTTTTATTTTCTACACAATGAGCCTCTGCTATTAAATTAGCTGTCCGACTCGCATAATTAGTTTCATTACAAAGAAAAGAGAAATCTTAACTAAATTCAACTGGAAGCGTCGAATCAAACACATTACAATTAGTAAATGTACTAACCCTATCTTATTCAACTTTATCAGAAGAATCATCTTTATTTTCTAAGAACTAAAAATTACTTAAATAGTTACGCAAAGTTACCAGGTAGTTGGAAACTTCCTCCACCTGGTCCATAGTGCAGTCTGTGAAGTCTTCATGAAAGACAGTCCTAACCAGTTGGCTCAAAACCCAAGTAAGGGTAACGCAACTTCACCGAAAGGCCTTCGGAAGTCAGATAACACCCTTCACAATTGTAAGGATTCAGAGATCGATCAACATTTAAAGGCTTTAATTTACGGTTATATATCCTAAAATTGACATGCATTTGTTCGATGTATAAACTCGAATCTGCTTTGACAATTTCAGGTTTGCCCTCCTTAGTCCATAGAAGCACGCTCTCATACACTGTAGAAGGTACTGCATCTACACCATGGATCCAATCTCTACCCAACAAGGCATTATAACTGGCTTTTAATGGCACCACTACAAACACAGAGTGCCTTTCTGATGATCCCACTTTTATAGTCAAAGTGACCAGTCCTTTTGCTGGCGTAGAAGTCCCACTAAAGTCAGTCGTAGCGATGTTTGTGGGAACCAGATCATCAGGATGCTTTCCTACTTTTCCCAACATCCTTTCAGGCAAAAGACTAATCGCTGCCCCACCATCAATCAACACCTTGTTTATTTTAAATCCATTCAGTATGGCGATGATATGAAGAGGGCGTAAATGAGACATTTACCTCTCAGAAGGCCGAGAAAAATATCCTGGCTCATCTTCAATGCGAATGAAGGAGTAAGCTCCTTCATCTTCCTAATCATAATCCTCATCTGGATTACTTTCACATTCTCCAAGATATTCAGTTGGAATGATCGAGATCGTTCCCACCATGTCATCATCCCCTTCATCAAAATATTCCTCATCAATGTCAACATCCTTATTTTTGTCGACTCCAGAGGACTGAGCAACTGTTTTGCCCTTCTCCATCTTTATAGGTGATCGAATCTCTTTAGGATAAGTCTCTCTGTCAGAAGGAAAGACAATTTGAGAATGCACAGAGGGCGTTGCCCCCTTGCTTGCTTCCTTACCTGTCTCTATTTGAAGTTTCTTACTTTGATTGAAACTCCTTCTTCCACCTCTTCCTCTTGGGTAACCCCTGGCTCGTCCTCGATAGAAAGCATATTGATTTTGAGATGGTGCTCGATGCCCCCACTGAGATTGACTCAAACGTGCAGTCATATCATGCTGAGGGATCTTTGAAATAGAACCCTCCATACGTCAAATTGACTGTCTCTGGCATGCTTGCTCTTCCCTATAAGCCAATTTCTTCTTCATCCTTTCCTTTTCAAAGATTGCCGCTGCCTCAGCATCAAAGACAGCATTACACCAAGGACACAGAGATACGTCCCGATCTTTGATCTTTTGCTGAACAAAAAAGTCCAGTAAGCCATCTCCTGTCCTGGGGTACACAGACCGTACTTGTGACTCAAAATCATCTAAAGCCACGTCAAAGTCATAAGACATGCCAACCATGTTCAACCCTAAGCAAGGTTCGACACAACTGGCATCAACTTCGAAGGGATCTACATCAACCTTCATTTCCTTCTTGCCATCATCAAATTTCAATCGTCCTTCCATGATTGCTTCTTGAATCAAATCCCTGAAACGGACACAACTGTTAGTCGAATGACTTGTTGCTTGATGAAATTTACAGTAAGGCTTTCCTTTTAAATCTTTTACGGAAAGCAAAGTTCTACCCTCAGGCAAAACTAATTGTTTATCTTTAAGCAACACATAAAAAATCTTATCAGATTTTGAAATATCAAAACTATACTTCTTTCCACTTTTTAGTTTTGAATCATTCGACTTTTCATTGCTAGAAAGCTTCTTTAACAAAGAACACACATATGGATGACCTTTCTTAAGTTTAGCCAAATTGACTTCTGTTTCGAAAACGACTTCTTCCTCCGAGGATTCCATAGTTACATAAGCAACCTTTTCTTTTCGAGTAAACGGTTTACTCTTTGACCTCTGCTCATTTCTATATTTTTCTTTCTCCTTTTTCATAAGCTCAGTCTACCGAACCTTTTCAGCCAAATGAGCCAGCTCAGGAATATGCACATTAAGCAATTTCCTGTGCATATAGAATCCCAACCCCATGGTTGCTATTTTCACTATCTCACTTTCAGGTAATGTCACATAGCATCTACTTCTAGCATTTTTGAAATATATTAAATAATCATGGATGGTCTCACCATCTTCACATTTTAAAGCCACTAGATCAATAACTGCTACGTTACAATTTCTCCTCGATAAAACTGAGCGTGAAAAGAAGTTTCTAACTGATTCCATGTTGTGATTGAATTTGGTCTAAGATTCAAAAACCAAGTAAATGCATTATTCATCAATGACGAAGGAAAAAATTTCATTTTCAAATTTTTATCATTAGCTAGATTTTCGATCTTGACCAAATAACGAACAACATGTTCAGTAGTTGATTCTCCAACTTCTCCAGCAAATTTTGTGGTTATTTTCAGATTTTTTCCCCCTCTTGAAACTTCAGCCATTTGAACCACTTGGGAAAAAGCAGACACAAAATGTGGTTGATTCATAAAATCAACATTAAGCCCAACCCGATTTAAGACCTCTTCTACAATTCTAGTGACCTGATAGTGTTCACCACGCAATCCGGCTACAACATCATTAGCATTTTGACCTCGGAGAACCACGTGAGGATTTTCTCGATTTGGAATATCATTTTTATTTTGAAAAATATTTTCCATCACCTCGTTATTTCCCCGGGCGTTATGCCTCTCACCTTCATCATAATCAACGATTCGAGCAATCCTCTCGACTTGTCTAGCAAGACGCTCGAATCTCGATTCATGATCAGCCATCATGGGATTCAGAATTGTAGTCATTTGCTGAGTCAATAAATTGACAAAGTCATGGTGACTTTCCTCCACTTGTTGTCGATATATTACCATCGAATTCGTAGCATTCGAAGTGGAGCCCACATGATAATCACGAGAATATTCGGAGTGTTATTGTGGGTTTTGAACATTATTCACTCTATTTACATTCCCAAAACGGACAGGCGGCATAAAACCACCCACCGGTAGGGTATAACCAGGAGGAAGACCATAAAGGGGACAACCAGCAGTTAATGGAGGTTGATATGGTGGCACAGGACCACGTGAACGAGTATTACGTCCAACATTCCCAGTTTGAATAGTTGTAACGACTATACTTTCGGTTCCAATTGCACCTTCCGAACGTGAAAATACATCAGCTTGTTGCATAGATATTGGTATGCTATCATTGGTGGATGAACCACCATTCACATTTGATAATTCATCAGCCATGTGAATGATCTTCCCACTTCGTAATCGCATACACTAAAAAAAATTTACTGGAAAAATATTTATTTGACACACTTCGATTTAAAAACTGTCCCACCGGGCGTGTCAATTTGTTTTGTCGATTTTTAGCAAATCGATGGTGGTTCGATATCTAGTGGTCTGGGAGCGAAACCTACTCCTCTGTGCGAGTACCAGTTTTCTAGAAGTGCATTAAAGCGTCTTCAATTAGACAAATGTTAAAATAAAGATAAAGAAAATTCATAAATTGATAAATAAAACTTAGAAATTAAAGTTTTCGAAAACTAAACACATGGTGAATGAAAAGATTTGCATCAGAATTAAAAGAAAACAATAAAAATGCCTTTAATTAAATTAAAGGAATCTTAGCATCAATGATAAATTGCAGAAAGAAAAATTAAACAGAGAAAGTAAAGAACACTTAGTGAGTGAGATTAATTGAAATGTTAAATTTACAGAAAAATAAATTGAAAGAAAGAAGAAGGTGGAAGGAACCCTACAGAAAATGGAACTCGAATGCAAACTCAAGTATTTCCTGGGATGTGAGAGTGCTAGAGTGTTTTTTCTGAGTAAAAGTTTCAACCCTTATTCCCTAACATTTCCTAGTATTTATAGGCTATCTTACATAACGGTCAATTAAATCACCATTAATTACAATTAAATAAAAATTACTAATTTTAAATACAATCCCTCTTGGTAACTGTTCCTGGTGCGTAATTGTAGATATTCTCGATATTTTTCTCGCGTGATGAAAGCCACTAACTTTCCCACTTCCATAGCTATTCGACCAACTTTTTGAAGGACTTACTCAATTCCTCGAATCGATTTAACTCACTCAGTCAATAAAACAATCAAAACTCAAAACAACGCCGATTACCTCCAATTTCATACTCACGCATGTCTTCTCGAGAAACTTCGATTCAACTTACTCTTATCGAAAATATTTTTCGATCAATAGCTAGTATGAATCTTTTCTTTGTTTTAGTAAGGGAGATAATGGTTGTGAGAACGATTTGCGATTGTTGTTGCGCATATTAGTCACAGACTGTGCTTTAATGAAACTATTTCATAGTGGCAATACATTTACACTTACCAACAAAATAACAACACTACTTGCTTCCAGAAAGATATATAACAAAGAAAAAATACTAAGCGAATAAGTTACTTTTATAATCAAGTTCAATTATTTTTTTTCTTTTTTATGCTTCTCTTTCTCCTCGTTTTGCTTCGACTAAAATTTTCGGTTATCAATTATTAAGCCACTAGACTAATTTAATTGAACGAAAAATATTAAAAACTTATTAGAATTTATTATTTTTAGTAATCACTTAATCATCAACTCAATTCCTTTAATCTAATTCTTTTAATATAGTAATCTAACAACATACTTGATTCCATATTTTTAAACATTAATAATTAACGAATGACTAAAAACAAAAAAATTTGATAGTCCTATAGTATTTTTAGTTTTTTCTTTTTAGAGTTATGTTTGATGGTTTCAGTGGCTAAGAGAAGGGGGGTTGAATCTTAGCCCCTTTTTGCTTGCTAACACTTGCTGGACTTAGAAGAGACTTTTCTGTTTTATCTCGTCCCTAGCCACGAGACATTTTCATTTTGTCTCGTCACTTGATACGAGACATTTTTTATTCTTCATCTGAACAGTAAAAACATAATTGAAGTAGGAAGAAAGAGAGAAGATTACACCCAGATATATCCTGGTTCAGCTGCTAAGTGCAGTGCAGCCTACATCCAGTCTCCATCACAACAATGATGGAATTTCACTATAATCATCCAGATTACAAGTTGTAAAGTGCTAACCCAACTTACAAGGGGATTCCCACAGAATCATGAAACACAACACAGATGTACAAAGGAACTCTAAGACATCTATGGCTTTTTCTTTTAATTTTGCACTCTCTGCCTTTTTTCGCTCTATGGCTTTTTCTTACAAACCTCACTGTTTGTCTTTTTCCATGAGACTCAAGACATGACAAAATTAAACAGAAAAATACTAAACAGAAAACATTGAAGGAGAAGAAGAACTGCTAGCTTAGGTAGCTCTGAGAACTCTGTGCTTTGCACTCTCAAACCTTACTCCTTGCTCCAAACAGTGGCTGTTCTTCCTTTTTAAAGAAGAGAGAAGCCTCCACACTTGAAGCCAACACCCAAACCGACTTCTTCCTCCTTCAAGAAACAGAACCGGTTCGGCCACATAGAGAGAGAAGAGATAACCATGCAAAACCCAACATGCAATTACCTCAAGTCCTTTCTTGATCATCAACCTTCATCAATCTGAGCTCTCCATTCTTGGCTTCCTCTCCAAGATGGATTTCTGGCCCTTGATGCTTCATGATGATGATGACTTCATCTGCTTCAATCTCTGCCTTCAACCATCACTTCGCCACTCTAGCTACTCCCTGTGGTGGTTGAGCAGAATCAAAGACAAGCCATGCTTCAAGAATCTCACCTCTTGGCCGAATCTTCATCCTTCCTTTTTTTTTGAGTATGAAGGATCCGAGATTACCTCACCAAATCTTACCAGATTAGGTGATAATCTCAGCCACAGCATACTTTTTGTTTTCTTGCCATCATGGTGATGGACTTGTAGCTTGTTCTTCCCTTGCTTCGGTAGCTCCCTTTTGCTTTCATGGAAGCCATTGTTTCCTGTGTAATAACCGAAGAGAGAAGGAAAGGTAAGAGAGAGGAGAGAGAAGTTTGAACTCAAACTAATGGGTAATAAAAAAAATGAAATTAAAGTCCCACTTCCCTAGCTTAGAGTGGCGTGTATCATTATGATCACCATCATGTCAATCACACCTTCTCTCTCATGTTCCCCATGCTAGTTTAATTAAATTTCAAATCCTTCAAAAAGTGAGTTGGAATCCGTTGGAAGCTTCATGGATTCGGGTAATGCATGGAAGCATTCAATAATTTTGGGCTTGGTTGCAATAAGGATTATTCTTGGCCCAACTAGTAACAATTGCTTTCCTGATGGATTTGGATCAAACATAGGAAGCTTTCTTTGGGCTTGTAGTAACAATATTAATCTAGCCCAGTTAACCATCACAATAATTCAGCCATATATCATTGAATATTTTTGAATCAATGCTGAATTGGAAAGCAAATTCACACTTGGGCTGCAGCATTTTATTTTATTTTCGGCCCAATTCAATTCCTGCATTATAAAATTATTAATTAACATATAATCAAATAACATTGAATTAAATATTTTAATAATGTTTGTTCATCACAAAAATTAATTTGGAGTTTTTCAAACTCATCAATCTCCCCCTTGATGACAAACATTATTAAAATTGAAATGGAAAGAAATTTAAAGATTGAGTACGAGTACTCCCTTTGAGGATTGAATTTCTCCCTTTCCGAATTGTTATATGGCTCCCCCTTAATATATGCTATTTTACCAAGGGAAGCATAAACCTGTAACATTTTAATCAAGCTTCAAAATAACAATGTTATTTAGCATACTTATTCATAATGCTAAATGCTTGATTTATGAGCAGTTTTAATTGATAATCAAAACTCATTTGATATCAAAACTGATTTACTGCTCAAACAAACACATCAACTAAGCTCAAACAGTGTTGTTAAAAAAAATTCAATTATTTTCCAGTCAAGGTATCAGAGCTATTTCATTCAAGTAAGGAAAATATTTTTGAATCTCATATGAACAAAAAACATGGCAGTTGTTAGATATCACAGTTTAAAGGAACTACCAAAAATATGTTTTCTGATCAATATTTACCAAGATGAATAAGAGTATTTCAAATAAAAACATGTTCATCAAGATAAATCAACAATCAGGCATTCAATAAATCAAACATCATTATAAACCAAATGCCAAATGCATTCTTTAAACAAGGGTGATCATGAATTTTCATCAATTGAAAATTTCATCCCCTGTTTTCATTATCCTCCCCCTGTTTCATTAGTTCCAAATTTCAATTTTGGAGACTGGTTTTCCTCCCCCTTTTGTCATCAAGGGGCACCTGCACAAAATATGAATAATACCACAAAATATTCATAACAAAAGTAACAAGAGTGTGTCAAAGTATCACAGAGCAGGGAGTTTCAAGTCATGCTCATACAAAAAATAGATTGAGCCTAATAGAGCCAATATCAAATAAAAGGAAAACAGTCATTAATCATCAGACAAATTATAATTAGAATCTGCAACATCTTCTTCACTGCCAGCGCCCAGATCCTTTTCCAAGTTCTCCAGCATCATATCAACTCGCTCTCTACATCTCCCCCAAGCACGTTCATTTTCATAGGCTAGCTTTCGAGAAGCCCTATGGAATTGAATCATGAGTGTAGACATGTTAGAGAATTTGGTGAGGATTTCCCTTGTTGACTCGGTTGCTTTGGAGGATTCAAACTGGCTTTCGAGGTCACTGTCCATTGGCATTGATTTCTTACTCTTTGTTCCTTTTACAGCACCACCGCCTTTAATCATAGAAATTTTGTTCTCCACAGTCTCATTTGTTAAATCTACCTTATAGTACTCAAAAATACACGTGAGAAACATTCCATAAGGTAAGTTAGCCTTTTTGGTACTTCTTACACAGTCCCACATATGTCTGATCATGAGATAAGCAAATGAAATAGGAGAAGAAGTAACAAGGGCAAAAATTATTAAGGAATCAGATACAGTTACCCTATTGTGAGAACCACTTTGTGGAGTTAAAATGTGGGTAGTGATGCGATGCAGCAATGAGTTGGTTGGTCCAAGAGCTTTGTGAGTAGGAACAGTGCCATCTAATCCAGACATGTTTGCACAGATTTGAGAGAGAACCTGCTTATAAGTAATCCCAACATGATCATCCCATTTGTCACTCATGTATACCCTCGGTCCCTCGTCCGTGTAACCAAGGGCAGCACTGATGGTTTCAGTGTTCAGAGCCATATGCACACGTTTCACATAAGAGTGAAGAGTACCATCAATCAGTCTGAGATTCGCATAAAATTGCCTAACCAATTTTGGATATACCATTTTGTGAGTGTGTAGCAGTGGAGACCATTTGATGTTATCAAACAAGGGTTGCAAAATAATTCCTTTGGCTGACAGTTGATCAAGATTCACCAAGTAGGAGGGACATATATGCCTCTTTTCCAGAACTTCTTGATGGAATTCATAAAATGCACATGTCAGGAATCTGGATGGATCCTAGTGAGAATGTGGCTTGTGAAACTTGTTCTTGAATTCCAGTGACTCAAGATTTGCCGGTTCCCTGGTTTCATGCAACACAAAACCTCTGGGCTTCTGAGAACTTCTTCCTGATGTGTGTGGTGTTGCCTTCTTGGGTGATCGCGGCGGTGGAGAAGGAACGGGTGAGGTTTGAGACGACTCTTCTTCAACACTGGGCTCCTTGTTTTTGCCACGGCCAGAACTCTTGTGAGCAATCTTCTTTCTCATAGTGGGTGTTGGTTTGACAGATTGAGAAGGAGAGGAAGAGGATGTTGAGTGAATGTGAATATGAGTGTGTGTTTGTGGAGTGAACGGTTTTTGAGAGAGATGGATTCTTTCACTTTTTCTTGATGCAGTTTTCTTTTTCATTATGGGGAGAGAGATAATGGGGGTGGAAGAAGAAAGGTTGGCCGAAGGTGGAGAGTGGAGGGAGGTTAAGGAAGTAATAAATGTTGATTGGAGAGAGATGATGGGGGTGGTTAATAGTCATTATGCACGGTTATTAACCAAAGCGGTTTCCCAAGAAATTTGAAAGGAGGGTTCCTTAAATCAAGGGATTAGTTGAAAAGGGAAGGATTTGATTTGACATTATACCTCTTTCAACTAGATATGAAAGGATATCTTTGAGATTTGGTTTTCAAAAAAAGAATAATTAACAAAGTGGTCAGAGATGGATCAAAGGGATTTTGTGGGCCCATTGAAATTTGTTTCTGCGCAGTGTCCCTTAAGCATAGCTCTCCTATCATGCACTTATTTTTATCTCGTCCATTTCTGCGAGATAAAATTGAACAGAGTCAGATACTCACAGTTTTTCAACTTGATTTAAATCAATCATTCCCAAGCTTTTCCTTAACAAACAGAATCTATCTTCACAGAGGGGTTTTGTAAAAATATCAGCAAGTTGTTCTTCAGATTTTACAAATTGAATATCAATAGTATCCTTTTGCACATGTTCTCTAATAAAATAATATTTAATTTTAATGTGCTTTGTTCTTGAGTGCAGAACAGGATTTTTGGAAATATTTATTGCACTCATGTTATCACAAAATAAGGGTATGCTATTGATTTTTAATTTGTAATCTTCCAATTGAGTTTTTAACCAAATTAATTGTGAACAACAAGCAGATGCGGATATATATTCAGCTTCAGCTGTGGATAGAGCCACTGTGGCTTGTTTCTTGCTTGACCACATGTTGAGTGAGCTTCCAAGGAAGCAACACATGCCCGAGGTGCTTCTTCTATCCACTCGATCTCCCGCATAATCTGCATCACAAAACCCTACTGCACAAAAATCATCAGATTTTGGATACCACAAGCCATAATCACATGTTTCCTTAATATACCTAATGATGCGCTTAACAGCCGTTAAATGGGATTCTTTTGGGTGAGATTGAAATCTTGAACATACACCCACACTTTGAACAATATCCGGTCTAGAGGATGTAAGATACATTAATGAGCCAATCATTCCTCTATACCGTGTCTCATCCACATCTAGGCCATCATCATCCTTTTCAAGTTTAGTGTTAGGATGCATTGGAGTTCCCATTGGTTTGGAATTTTCTAAGCCAAATTTCTTTATTAATTCTTTTGCATACTTGCCTTGGTGAATAAAAGTACCACTAGGAGTTTGTTTAATTTGGAGACCAAGAAAGAAAGTTAGCTCTCCCATTAAACTCATTTCAAACTCACTAGTCTGAGTTTTCCAAACTCTTCACACAAGGACTCATTGGCCGATCCAAACACAATATCATCCACATAAACTTGAACAAGAAGAATGTCATCATTAGAAACTTTAATGAACAAAGTAGTGTCGGTGGTTCCCCTTTGAAAATGATTTTCTAATAGGAAGGCACTAAGCCTTTCATACCAAGCTCTAGGAGCTTGTCTAAGGCCATAAAGAGCCTTTGATAGTTTAAAAACATGATTAGGAAAATCTTTATGTTCAAAACCGGGGGGTTGAGCCACATACACTTCTCTATCAATAAAGCCATTAAGGAAAGCACACTTAACATCCATTTGAAACATTTTGAAACCCTTATGGGCAGCATAGGCAAGAAGCAACCTAATTGCTTCCATTCTAGCTACCGGAGCAAAAGACTCATCAAAATCAATTCCCTCTTCTTGATCGTAACCTTGAGCCACTAATCTAGCCTTATTACGAACAACTTGTCCATCCTCTCCAAGTTTATTTTTAAATACCCATTTAGTACCCGTTACCTTCTTACCATCCAGATGAGGTACTAATGTCCAAACCTCATTCTTGTCAAATTGAGCAAGCTCCTCTTGCATGGCCTTGACCCAAGATGGATCTTCAAGAGCTTGTTTGACATTGTTGGGCTCCATTTGTGACAAGAGAGCAAAGTTGCTAGGTTCGGCTTGCCTTTTGGTGGATGATCTTGTTGTTATTCCTTGAGAGGGATCACCAATGATGAAGTCATGAGGATAACCCCTCATGGATTTCCATTCTCTAGGCTTTCGGACTGATGTTGAGCTTTGATGATCTTCTGGTGGTCTCTCTGTTTCAGTTGCTCGTGCCTGCTCAGGAGACAAAATGGAAGTTTCTCCTTCGATCTGACGAGACAAAACTGGGCTGACAGATTCTTCATTTTGCACAGATTTGGGATTTTCTTTATTTGTTCCATCTTCTTCACAATCTGATTCATTTTCCTTTACAGTACTGGGAATTAAGTTAGAATCACAAAAGGTAACATGTATGGATTCCTCTATGGTTCTATATTCTTTGAGATAAACTCTATAGGCCTTGCTTGTGGTGGAATATCCAACAAACATTCCTTCATATGATTTTGGATCAAATTTACCAAGGTTTACCTTATTGTTAAGAACAAAGCATTTGCATCCAAAAACATGAAAGTATTTAAGATTTGGAGGGGTTCCCTTCCATAGCTCATAAGGAGTTTTCTTTAACCCTTTTCTAATGATTGTTCTATTCAAAATATAACATGCTGTGTTCACAGCTTCAGCCCATAAGAATTTGGGGATTTCATTCTCACATAGCATGGCCCTAGTCATTTCTTGAAGGCTTCGATTCCTTCTTTCAACCACCCCATTTTGTTGGGGGGTTCTAGGACATGAAAAATTATGAGAAATCCCTAAGTCATCACAGAATTTTTCAAAGTCTTGATTTTCAAATTCTCTTCCGTGATCACTTCTCAAATGGGCAATTTTCAAATCCTTTTCATTTTGAATTTTCTTACAAAGGGTGGAGAAAGCATAAAATGCATCATTCTTATGAGCAAGGAAAAGTACCCAACCAAATCTAGTGTAATCATCTACCACCACTAGACCATAGTGTTTACCTCCTAAACTTTGAGTTCTAGTAGGACCAAAAAGATCAATATGTAACATTTCTAATGGCCTTTTGGTTGAAATTCCATCTTTTGATTTAAAAGAGGATTTTACTTGTTTGCCCAATTGGCACGCATCACAAGTAAGATCTTTATCAAACTTGATGTTCGGAATTCCTCTAACCAAATTTCTTTTGACTAGCTTAGAAATTTGGTACATGCTAGCATGACCCAACTTTCTATGCCAAAGCCATTTTTCAGATTCAAGTGAGGCGAAGCATGTTACATTTTGTTCCTTTAAATCCTCAAGAGTTAATCCATACACATTATTACATCTTTTAGCTTCAAATAGAATATCCCCAGTTTTCTCACAAACTACTAAGCAAACAAGTTTCTTAAAAATAACTTCAAAGCCCAAATCACACAATTGACTAACACTAAGCAAGTTATGTTTCAAGCCATGTACAAGAAGGACATCATTTATACAAGATGAAAAATTTTTACCCACTTTCCCAACAGCCACTATTTTTCCTTTTGCATCATCACCGAATGTGACAAATCCTCCATCATATTCATCAAGCTTTATGAAGAAGGTTGTCTTCCCGGTCATATGCCTAGAGCATCCACTATCCATGTACCACATATTTTCTTTCTTCTTGGATGTTAGGCATACCTGCAAAATCAACTCAAGTGACCTTAGGTATCCAAATTTTCTTGGATCCTTTCACGTTAAACCATCTCTTATGTCTCAAATCATTGTAATCAAAAACAACTTTGTAAACTTTGTCACCAATCATTCTTTCACCAAAGAAACATTGAACTGGAAAATGACCACTTCGGTTGCATAGTTTACAAAATCTTGGAGTTGCAGTTTTGTTAAAGTGAGTTGGGTCTTGATATTTTACATCATTTGAAGTTGAAGCAATATTTTCAACATGTGATTTTTCAGATTTATAAAATCCCAACCCAGCTTTATCATAAAGAGGTTTTTGACTAGCCAAGATTTGGTTCAAATTTTCAGAATTTTGGGTGAACTTGGCTAAGTCATCTTTAAGTCTTTTAACCTCTTTGAGCAACTCTTCATTTTGCTTAAAACAGTTCACATATGCAAGAACAGAATGGTTACTTTCACAGCTTCTAACTTGGGCTTTTAACTGCTTATTTTCTTCCACAAGATCACAAGCAGTTTCGGCCTCTCTTAGTTTTTCTTTGAGGAAATCATTTTCAGCTTTAAGAATGAAATTTTGTTGTTCAAGATCTTGATTCTCAGTTAGAAAACATCTTATTTTTTCAGAAAGGTGATCTATCATGAGATGAAGGTCTTCAGTGTTAGAGTTTTGAAAGGATACCTGCTCTACCTCATTTGCCATGAGACAAGGCTGTGACTTAGTCTCAGATTCTTCATCATCATCATCTGAGTCATTCTCCAAATCTTCCCATGACGCCATCAGTCCCTTTTTCTTTTCCCTTTTTGGCTTTTCTTCCCTTTTTAACTTGGGACAATCAGATTTGAAATGACCTATTTCCTTGCAATTGTAACAAGTTACTTTGCTAAGGTCTTTCTTCATCTTCCTTGAGCCGCTGCCTTTGCCTTTGAGCTTCACCATTTTCCTGAATTTTTTTGCAAACAACACAAACTCATTTTCAGAAGAGTTATCACTGGATTCATCATCCAGAGGGTTAGTCATAGAAGAAAAAGCAATTCCTTTCTTTTTTGAATCTTTTTTCAAATAGGAGTTTTCAAAAGCAAGTAGATTTCCTCTCAAATCATCAAGTGTCATGGAATCTAAGTTACTACTCTCAGAAATAATTAAAGCTTTTGTTTCCCACTCTTTTGTGAGACATCTCAACACTCTTCTCACTAGCACAGATTCTGAATGTGTGATTCCAAGAGCATCTAAGCCAACAGTGATGATATTGAACCGTTCGAACAGTTCATCAATGGACTCTCCTTCCTTCATTGCAAACATCTCATATTCCCTATTTAACATGTCTGTCCGAGTTTTCTTTACAATGGTAGTTCCTTCATGAGCGATTTGCAACTTGTCCCAGATTTCCTTTGCCGTTGTGCATCGTGATACTCGTCGGTACTCCTCAAAGCTGATGGCACAGTTGAGTAGATTGGTTGCCTTGGCATTTAACTCCACGGTCTTCCTATCTTCCTCGGTCCAGTTTGCTTCTGGTTTCAGAGAGATTACTCCTTGAGCATTTGTGGTAGTTGGAAATTTAGGGCCTTCCAAAATGATCTTCCAAAGTCTGTAATCCACGGCTTGTACAAATATCTTCATCCTCTCCTTCCAATAGGTATAATTTTTCCCATTGAAAAGGGGAGGTCTGTTGCTTGATTGACCTTCAGTCAGATTGTAGGACAACACACTTGCGCCACTGTTTTCTGCCATGAGGATCTTTACTCCAAGCTGCAAAGCTTGATCTCTTTGAGACCAAGCTCTGATACCAATTGATGGTTTCAGTGGCTAAGAGAAGGGGGGTTGAATCTTAGCCCCTTTTTGCTTGCTAACACTTGCTGGACTTAGAAGAGACTTTTCTGTTTTATCTCGTCCCTAGCCACGAGACATTTTCATTTTGTCTCGTCACTTGATACGAGACATTTTTTATTCTTCATCTGAACAGTAAAAACAGAACTGAAGTAGGAAGAAAGAGAGAAGATTACACCCAGATATATCCTGGTTCAGCTGCTAAGTGCAGTGCAGCCTACATCCAGTCTCCATCACAACAATGATGGAATTTCACTATAATCATCCAGATTACAAGTTGTAAAGTGCTAACCCAACTTACAAGGGGATTCCCACAGAATCATGAAACACAACACAGATGTACAAAGGAACTCTAAGACATCTATGGCTTTTTCTTTTAATTTTGCACTCTCTGCCTTTTTCCGCTCTATGGCTTTTTCTTACAAACCTCACTGTTTGCCTTTTTCCATGAGACTCAAGACATGACAAAATTAAACAGAAAAATACTAAACAGAAAACATTGAAGGAGAAGAAGAACTGCTAGCTTAGGTAGCTCTGAGAACTCTGTGCTTTGCACTCTCAAACCTTACTCCTTGCTCCAAACAGTGGCTGTTCTTCCTTTTTAAAGAAGAGAGAAGCCTCCACACTTGAAGCCAACACCCAAACCGACTTCTTCCTCCTTCAAGAAACAGAACCGGTTCGGCCACATAGAGAGAGAAGAGATAACCATGCAAAACCCAACATGCAATTACCTCAAGTCCTTTCTTGATCATCAACCTTCATCAATCCGAGCTCTCCATTCTTGGCTTCCTCTCCAAGATGGATTTCTGGCCCTTGATGCTTCATGATGATTATGACTTCATCTGCTTCAATCTCTACCTTCAACCATCACTTCGCCACTCTAGCTACTCCCTGTGGTGGTTGAGCAGAATCAAAGACAAGCCATGCTTCAAGAATCTCACCTCTTGGCCGAATCTTCATCCTTCCTTTTTTTTTGAGTATGAAGGATCCGAGATTACCTCACCAAATCTTACCAGATTAGGTGATAATCTCAGCCACAACATACTTTTTGTTTTCTTGCCATCATGGTGATGGACTTGTAGCTTGTTCTTCCCTTGCTTCGGTAGCTCCCTTTTGCTTTCATGGAAGCCATTGTTTCCTGTGTAATAACCGAAGAGAGAAGGAAAGGTAAGAGAGAGGAGAGAGAAGTTTGAACTCAAACTAATGGGTAATAAAAAAAATGAAATTAAAGTCCCACTTCCCTAGCTTAGAGTGGCGTGTATCATTATGATCACCATCATGTCAGTCACACCTTCTCTCTCATGTTCCCCATGCTAGTTTAATTAAATTTCAAATCCTTCAAAAAGTGAGTTGGAATCCGTTGGAAGCTTCATGGATTCGGGTAATGCATGGAAGCATTCAATAATTTTGGACTTGGTTGCAATAAGGATTATTCTTGGCCCAACTAGTAACAATTGCTTTCCTGATGGATTTGGATCAAACATAGGAAGCTTTCTTTGGGCTTGTAGTAACAATATTAATCTAGCCCAATTAACCATCACAATAATTCATCCATATATCATTGAATATTTTTGAATCAATGCTGAATTGGAAAGCAAATTCACACATGGGCTGCAGCATTTTATTTTATTTTCGGCCCAATTCAATTCATGCATTATAAAATTATTAATTAACATATAATCAAATAACATTGAATTAATAATTTTGTAATTAAATATTTTAATAATATTTGTTTATCACAAAAATTAATTTGGAGTTTTTCAAACTCATCAATGTTATATAATTATTTTAAGCCATAACAATATAATGGTTTATGACATATTTTACCTGAATGTTGGTACAACCCTTCGACCAAGCATAACATACAAAACAATATCCTACTAATTATTACTCACCTTGCCCCTAAATTGTTGCAACTTGCGGTTGCAAATGGACGGTGGAATATCACAGACCAAAAATCTAAACATACCATTAATAGACTACACTATTTGGCATCATTTCTTGAAATGATCTTCCTTGATTGCTTAATCAATTTCGATTCCAAACACCATACGCGGTGGCGCATGCAAGGCAGGGAGGGGTGTGCAGGCCCTTTGCTGCCTTAGCCACCATTACTGCCGCTGTCGTTGCCACCAAACACCTTAGGATATATTGTTGAACCATATTTGTGGTTCAAGCACATTTTCTTTTCTTGACCTTCAAGAAAGGTAATAATTAAGGTCTTTTGTTCCTTGTGCATGGCTACTAGCAACCAAGGGCAGGGACAACATGGCTCGGTGTCATCTTCGTCTTCGTCTACATCATCGCCGTTGGATTCAGAGGACGAGTTGCAAAACATGTTGCTGGCACCAATGGCTCGGAAGAACCGAAAGTGCCTTTCCAAGCAGCTATCAATGGTTGAGACGCCCAGGGACATCGCTTGGGAAAGAAAGCGTCGGCTTGAGCGTATGAGGAGTTCTGTTCAAGATTCTGGCGATGATCTCATGGATGAAGACCTTTATGAGCTCAAAGGGTGTATAGAATTGGGGTTTGGATTCAATGAGGAAGATGGTCAAAGGCTTTGCAATACCTTGCCTGCACTTGACCTCTATTTTGCCGTGAATCGGAGGTTGTCGCCAAGTCCTGCTTCCACCCCGAGTAATGTTTCCACCCCTAGTACTAGCCGTTCTTCCCTCGGCGCTCGTTCTTCGTCATTCGATAGCCCAAAAAGTGATGACTCATGGAAGATTTGTAGCCCAGGTGAGAGAGAGAAATTTTAAAAGCATTGTTAATGGCAAGAGAAGAGAAAAGTTATTAGTATACATAATTATGTGTACACCTTAATCAGCCTTTAGGAACATACATCATTATTTCTTTGCTTACCTACGTTTTCAATGCTACAAATTTGTTGCCAAGTTATTGAATATCCTATGCTACACAACCTTTTTTTTTTTTTTTTTTTAATGAGAGTATTTGTTTGTTGAATGCAGGGGATGACCCTGAATTGGTCAAGACTAAGTTAAGGCATTGGGCTCAAGCTGTTGCTTGTGCTGTAATGCAATCAGATGCTATGCATTAAGGGATATTACTAGAGATGCACCTACAAAGAAGAAGAAAGAGAGAAAAGTAAAGAAAGAAGATAAGGTTATCCACCCTATTTGGGTTTTTTATTGGAGCCTACCCATGTTTTATTGTTGGCTCCATTTCTAACTATGATTAGAACATATATTGATCTAATCATCACCACACTCCTCTCTCCCCTTTCAAATTTTTTCTTCCCTTAAATTACCTTTTATCTCTTCATTTACTTTTGTTCTCAAAACTTCCTCTCACAGGTGTGAATTGAATTCGTATATAGAAAATTTCGGAGTCTTGCATTAAAATGCAAGTTATTTCAAGGCCACAAGACATCACCGATTACGAGTAGATAAGTTTCATCCATCTTTAGCTTAGGACTTGACTTTTACTTTCAATTACTTATGGTTGTAAAAGGTACCGAGAAGTATAAATCGCAAATTGTAATTGTTTATCGTCTCATTTGATTCTCTAAATACCCAAACCACTTACAGTAGCTGCTTTCTTTTTTTTTCCTTGTGATTCTTATATGGTTGTTTTGGTAATTATAATAGAAAACGTTATTGAAAATATTTAGTAGCAAAAAAAAAATTAGTCAAAAACTGTCGAAATGTTCTATTTTTTATTTTATTAATTTGATTCTGTGTCATTTATTTTTTTTCTCTCGTCCACATACATTACCTATTCATTGTAATTGATCTTGATGATAACATTTAATATGAAAAACGTTCATAAGCTTTTAATATGTTGTTTTATTTATAAGATATATTATAATTTTAATAAAGACATATCTTATGATTTTTGCAATTTAACTGACTTCCTGTAAATACAAAAACTTATTAGTCATACCTTTAATTTAAGTTTTAGTACCCAGGAAGAAAACAACATACGTTGTTAAATTGAAAAAAAATCATTATCCATTTCAATTTCTATAAGTGTTAAATTTTTATTCTGGTATAATAATTTTTTTTATAAGATTGTTTTTATTTTTTCATTTAATTGGTTATTATTTTTTACAATCTTTGTTCTTTTATTATTTATTCATTTACAGTCGTCCCTTTCAAGTATCAATTATTCTATTATTTTCTTTCATATTTCATTTTTTATTTTTTATTTTATAAGGATTTGTATGTTAAACTATAAGTTGTATAGTAAAAATTTATGAAAATATCTTTAACTTATTAACATTTATAATATCACACAAATAACATTCATAATTTTATATTCAAATTTATAATTTTATACTCATAACATTCATAATTTGATAATTGTATATATATAATATCTATAATTAACTAAATTTTATAATAGATATTGCCTAATTTAATATTTTTTATTTGATATTTCTACGTATATTTATTTATTGATTTTAACATGATTGGTTAATAATTGCATAAAATTTTTTTTCATATTTTATTTTATATTCTTTATTTTATAATATTTTCTATAAAAAAATATGAGTTGTATAATAGAAGTTGTTAAAATATTTATAATTTAATATGTATAATTTCATACATATAACATCCATAATATCAAACATATAACATGCATAATCAATGAATTGAGACTGATTTATTATTTATTATTTTATTTTGTTAGTCATAAACTAACATTTTTTATCTTTTTTATTTTTAATAAATAGATATAGACCAATCGAATTTAAGATATTTGAAATTTTTTTTTAATAAAATGTGTTGTGGTAATTTGAGATAGTTTTAGAGCTAATGATATAAGATTTTTTTATTTTCATTTGGAAGAGAAATCGTATAGTTGTAGATATAATAATCAAGAATACGGAGGGAGAGCTTTTTGGGATTTGATTTACATAAAATTTGAGATTGATATTTTTTTTGAAAGTAGACAGGTAGTTATCATTCACATGGTTCTAAAAATTGGATCAGACCAATCGGTTCGATTAGATTAATTGAGAACTGTCTTTTGTTAGTTTGGTTGATATATAAAACTGTTAGCAAAAAACTGGCCAAACCAACAGTTAACCAGTAAATTGACAGAACCAATCTAATTTTTGTAGTCCCCAATTTGCTAGCCTAAGCATTCAAACGGTGCCATTTGGATCTCAAAATAATAATAAAAAAAGACAGAAACGCAACAGAACCCCTTACCCTTCTTTCTCTCACAAATCCAACCCTAAACCCTATCATAGGATTCAGAGTAGTATCACCCAAAATGCGTTTCATCAGCACCCATCCTTGCCTCTCACCCTACCTCCTCCATTGTCGAGCTACTCTCCGTCAGTCAGAGGGTTTCGTCGCTGTCGGACTAGCCTCAACCGAGCCTCCCACTTCTCCTGTCGGCGTCACTCACGTGCACAAAACCCACCCCCTCTCTCTCTCTCACCCTCACCCAAGTCGCATACATTAAGAAATCAAAATCAGAGTTCATAACTTTACCAAGTACCCACACTCGCCCTCACCGCCTTTTTCGTTGCTGAAAACTCACGTTGGCTCTGGCATTCACATAGTAACGGTTCTCTTCTCGCGTCACCGACGTTCTCTTCCTTGATTAATGATTGGGTTTACAGGGGAGGTTGTCTTTTGAGTTTATTATTGACAATTATTGATAAATTTTTGAGTTAATTTCGTACAACCTCCAACTGTAACTTTAACAACCCTAATTTTTGCAATAATACGGGATTTTCCAAAATAATATTTTTAAAGCGGTTAATTTTATTTTGACGAGTCGTTTCCAACTCAGAAGTAAAATAAATAGTAATATATTTTTATTATTATGTTATTTATTTATTTTACTTGTTTTGATTATAATAGAATTTGGATAATATTATTATCATTATTACCAAGTTTGATATTCACCGATAAAGTGATTTATCGATATTTTTTGATAAACTTAAATATACTAATGCTCCATTATATATCTTTTGCCATCAAATTATTAATGTCATTTATATTAGTAATTCATATGTTATTATTAATATATATTATTATTTGTGTAATAATATATTCAATTATCATAATTATTTGATTAACAAACTACCTTTCCACTAAATTAAACTCCTTCTCTAATCACCATTCATTATAATCAGCTGAACCATTCCTTGGAAAAAGAAAAGAATTGAAACATGGAATCACATTAAACAATGGCATCTTATTAAACAAAGCATCACCACTAATTATTATCATTCCTTTGATTCCATTCATTTTTGGCTGAAGCCAAGAGAGAACCGTGGATTATATTAAAACCCTGACACCTCATTTGGTTTCATTAAATAAGTGTCATGCAATTAACATTCTTCCCCTTTAATTCACTATGACTGAACCCTTTTGAAGAAAGAAAGAAAAGAGATATTTTGTCACGTAATTATTTTGTAACATCCTAACTTTTTGCATGATCGTACTAAAATTTCAGGTATTATTTATTTTAAAATTTTTTTATTTTATACTATCTTTATTTAATATTGAGCCTTCGTGAATATGAACTGAAATTTTAATCAAAAAATAAAGAGTCTGTACTTTCAATTATTTAATCACAAAAATATATCTATTCACATAGCATTATATTTACATAGTCTTATCCAAAGAATTTCAAATATAAATTCTATTCCTCTGAAAACCAAAACAATAAACGACAAAAAAAAATGAATCCTAAGACTGAACCAAATATAGAAAATATGAATACATATATACATAAAACTCTATAGTTCGGTCGCGGCTCTGCATCTAGGATTCCTCAACCTGCCGCTGAAAAAGATAACCTATAGAGGGTGAGAACATCGTCCTCGCAGATTCTCAATAGGGACAGTGAGTGCCGTGAAAGTAAAGAAATAAATTGCAAATAATTATTTTATAATTTAAAATAATTACCTTTAGAATTTTTTAAAACTCACTTTAAAAACTTTAGTTAGTTCTCTGTAAATTAAATCATTTTAAGCAAATTCCAGTCACCCCATTCGGTTTTGAATTTCAGTGATCAGTTCTCAGATATCTTAATACCTGACATATATAGAAACCAACAAACACACGCACACACGCAATACAAGCACACAACAAATTCACGCATAAATCAAATATAAGAAAATTCACAAATAATACAGCACAACACATAGGAACACTCATGCAATTCACACAAATGCATATGATGAATGTCTTTCCTATGCAGGCCATGAACTCATGCGTCAATTGTCTACCCGCAACCCGACGTTACCCAGGACGAACCCCAAATATGGTTTTTTCACTGTGTCAATCAGGCACATTGGTATCATCATGGGCGAACCCATGTCAGTCAGGATACCTCGGCATCACGGGTTTACCCGGGTTAGTTAGGCCAGATCATAATCGTAAAAATTTTTGCTAGCATCTCTAATGTGCATCACAATGAGAAACAGGCTATTAGTCAGGCGGACATTCCCGCATTAGCAACCTTAATTAGTCAGGCGGGCGCTCCTACATTAGCAATTAGCACAAAGCCCAATCAAACAACTAATTCTCAATTATCTTTTTCATTCATAGTTTCTCATTCCTTTTCTTTTTGTCATGCCTCTGCATCACGAAATAATCAATCACACCTCCGCATCACCATATAATCATTCACACCTCTATATCACCAGAAAGATATACTTTCAGTCATTCATCAATTGTAACCTCAAAATGTTTAGTTTATACGTATCCGAGCTTCTTTAACATTTATCAAGAATAAAAATTTCTTTTCTTAATAAACCGAATTCAAATCATAACTTAAAACAAAATCTTTTCTCAATAAACTAAACTTAAAACATAATACTTTTCTTAATAAATCGAAATCAAATAATATGATTCTTTGGTCAGATTTTCTTTTAAATAACGCGTTACACAAAGTCTCGGAGTTCTATAAAAATTTTGCAATATTTCCTTTAAAACTTGGGCTTTGTCATCCTTCAAGGATCCTAACTAAACCATTTTCAATTCTCAAAAATCATTTTCAACTCTCAATTCATTACCAATAAATCAAACCCATATTTTCTCAAACTCTTTCCAACGATTTCAAACTCAAGTCACTCCTTAATATAAATGTATTTCTCAAACTTTCAATACAAAACCCTTTTCTCAATATAAGTAAATGTACAAACTAGATCTTTTCCAACATAGAATCATTTTTTAAAATAAGCCTATAAATCTAATTTCTAATACAAAGATCATTTCTTAATATATATATATATATATATATATATAAATAAATAAGATTTTCAAAATAAAATCATTTTTTCGTATATTTTACAAGAACTCGGACAGAACCTCCCCTTAAAACTAGACTTCACCACCCTTACGGGTTCCCTCGCTTTCATAATTTCTCAATAGTTTACCAGCCTTTCATAAGCACTTATCAAACAAAAGGTTCTCAATAATTAACATATTTTATGACCATATGATTTCAATCATTGTAAAATCATTTATCGACCCTCAAAACTACTACTTTTAGTTAAGAAATCAATTTTAGGATCTGAATTTAGACATCCAAACTCAATCTATTTAACATTCATCGAACCTCCATTTCATAAAGTACTCATTATAATTTGATTCAACAACCAATCACAACGCTATTAAGTAGAAATCAAAACTTTCGACAAGCATTCAATCCCAAACAATCTTGCAAGATGCACATAAGCACAAATTTTAATTCACATGCACTTAATCATCATCATACTAACACCAAAATCAATTATCATTTACTTCCACAACCAAAAATTCAATCACAATCATAGCCAATCATTCATAGCCAAAAATCTAAACTCAATAACATTATAATTATTAACATATTTGTAATTATCTACTATACTTTTGGGCATTCTTAAATTGAAAATGGTTAATTTTAAATTAAAACTCCTACCTCAATATCACAATCTGAGAAAATCAAATGCGACAAACCCTTTTTTATTTTTAACTCGCATCAACAACAGTAGCTTCAACATCTTTGACAGTAACAGTAGCATCAACCGAACAACAGCACTAATGGCGGCAGAGGCTCTAGCAGCAGCGAGAACTAAGTGCAGAGGTAGAACTCAGGAAGCCTCCCCTCCAAACCTTCAAAAGCAGCACTAGCTCCAACAAAGCTCGACGGTGGTAGCGGCTGACTTCAGTGCTGAAGACGCCGGAAAGAACGGCGACGGTGACGAAGGGCACGAACGACGGCACTAGAACGACCTTCCTTTTCCCCTCCCCACCGCCTCTCTCACCTTTTCCTCTATCTTGTTCGCTCTCTCTCTCCTTTCTCACATGCACAGGTGATGGTAATTGTGGTAGCAGTGGTGGCGTTGGATGTAAACCCCGTGAAATTAGCAAATAATTAGTTAGTAAATTAAATTTTAATAAAAAAATTAAAAAAGTGAATTTTATAGTTTTATAAGATAGAGATAATTAAAACTAGAATTTTGATACCAATTTCAAAGAATTTGGCCTAAGATTGAGCTAAACGGGCCGAACTAGTCAAATTGGGCCCGTGGGCCCAACCAACTCATTAAATAAATGAGATGAAGCTCATTCTCTCCTATTTCAGCATGCAAACACGCTGGGGACTCACCAAAAGGGGGAAGAATACTCTTCCATAATCAAACCCTCACTCACATAATAAAACCACCATATCTTTTCGCGGTGTCGAGCTCTACAAAGCCCAGAACATCGTAAGGTAAGGTAGTGGTGGACGAAATTGTGATAAAAGAGTTCCAGGCACTGGTAGAGAAGCTCACAACTCCGTTCAACTTAACCAGCAAGTGTACTGGGTCATCCAAGTAATACCTTACGTGAGTAAGGGTCGATCCCACAGAGATTGTTGGTATGAAGCAAGCTATGGTCACCTTGTAAATCTCAGTTAGGCAGATTAAATGGTTATGGGTTTCGAAAATTAATAATAAATAGAAAATAAAAAGACGACTAATACACTTAGTAAAAAGTCTTATTTATACTAAACTAGCTACTAGGGTTTACATGAGTAAGTAATTGATGCATAAATCCACTTCCGGGGCCCACTTGGTGTATGTTTGGGCTGAGCTTGATCTATCCATGAGCTGAGGCTTTTCTTGGAGTTGAACGCCAAGTTATAACGTGTTTTGGGCGTTCAACTCCGGATCATGACGTGTTTCTAGCGTTTAACTCCAGACAGCAGCATGTACTTGGCGTTCAACGCCAAGTTACGTCGTCAATTTCCGAATAAAGTATGGACTATTATATATTGCTGGAAAGCTCTGGATGTCTACTTTCCAACGCCATTGAGAGCGCACCATTTGGAGTTCTGTATCTCCAGAAAATCCATTTCGAGTTCAAGGAGGTCAGATTCTAACAGCATCAGCAGTCCTTTTGTCAGCCTTTTTCAGAGTTTTGCTCAAGTCCCTCAATTTCAGCCAGAAATTACCTGAAATCACAGAAAAACACACAAACTCATAGTAAAGTCCAGAAATGTGAATTTAACATAAAAACTAATGAAAACATCCCTAAAAGTAGCTTGAACTTACTAAAAACTACCTAAAAACAATGCCAAAAAGCGTATAAATTATCCGCTCATCACAACACCAAACTTAAATTGTTGCTTGTCCCCAAGCAACTGAAAATCAATTAGGATAAAAAGAAGAGAATATGCTATAAATTCCAAAATATCAATGAATATTAATTATAATTAGATGAGTGGGACTTGTAGCTTTTTGCTTCTGAACAGTTTTGGCATCTCACTTTTTCCTTTGAAGTTTAGAATGATTGGCTTCTCTAGGAACTTAGAATTTCGGATAGTGTTATTGATTCTCCTAGTTAAGTATGTTGATTCTTGAACACAGCTACTTATGAGTCTTGGCCGTGGCCCTAAGCACTTTGTTTTCCAGTATTACCACCGGATACATAAATGCCACAGACACATGACTGGGTGAACCTTTTCAGATTGTTACTCAGCTTTGCTAGAGTCCCCAGTTAGAGGTGTCCAGAGCTCTTAAGCACACTCTTTTTGCTTTGGATCACGACTTTAACCACTCAGTCTCAAGCTTTTCACTTGGACCTTCATGACACAAGCACATGGTTAGGGACAGCTTGATTTAGCCGCTTAGGCCTGGATTTTTTTTCCTTGGGCCCTCTTATCCATTGATGCTCAAAGCCTTGGATCCTTTTTACCCTTACCTTTTGGTTTTAAGGGCTATTGGCTTTTTCTACTTGCTTTTTCTTTTTCTATTAAATTTTTTTCGCAAGCTTTTTGCTTTTTTACTGCTTTT
The DNA here is from genome assembly GCF_003086295.3 of Arachis hypogaea. Lineage (NCBI taxonomy): Eukaryota > Viridiplantae > Streptophyta > Magnoliopsida > Fabales > Fabaceae > Arachis > Arachis hypogaea. The sequence continues at coordinate 64,319,628 of NC_092044.1, read as the reverse complement.
TCTTGCTTCAAGAATCAATTTCATGATTTTTCAGATCATCAATAACATTTCTCTTTGTTCATCATTCTTTCAAGAGGCAACAATTTTAATATTCATAAACAACAAGATCAAAAATATGCACTGTTCAAGCATTCATTCAGAAGACAAAAAGTATTGTCACCACATCAATATAATTAAATTAAATTCAAGGAGAATTTCGAAATTCATGTACTTCTTGTTCTTTTGAATTAAAAACATTTTTCTTTTAAGAGAGGTGAAGGATTAATGGATTTTATTCATAGCTTTAAGACATGGTCACTAACTACTAATGATCATAAAGTAGAGACACAAAACATAGATAAACACAACATAAAAACCGAAAAGCAGAAAGAAATAAGAACAAGGAATGAGTCCACCTTAGTGACGTCTTCTTCTTGAAGGACCAACAATGTCCTTAAGCTCTTCTATGTCCCTTCCTTGCCTTTTGTTGCTCCTCCCTCATTGCTCTTTGATCTTCTCTTATTTCATGGAGAATGATGGAGTGCTCATGATGTTCCACCCTTAATTGTTCCACGTTGTGGCTTAAATCTTCTAAGGAAGTGTTGAGTTGTTCCCAATAGTTGTTGGGAGGAAAGTGCATCCCTTGAGGCATCTCAGGAATTTTTTGATGATGAGCTTCCTCATGCATCTCTTGAGAACCGTGAAGGGTTTCTCTTGCTTGCTCCATCCTCTTCTTGGTGATGGGCTTATCCTCTTCAATGGGGATGTCTCCTTCTATGATAACTCCAGCTGAGTAACATAGATGGCAAATAAGGTGAGGAAAAGCTAGCCTTGCCATGGTGGAGGGCTTTTCGGTTATTTTGTAGAATTCATTGGAGATGACTTCATGAACTTCTACTTCCTCTCCAATCATGATGCTATGAATCATGATGGCCCGATCCACAGTAACTTCAGATCAGTTGCTAGTGGGAATGATGGAGCGTTGAATGAACTCCAACCATCCTCTAGCTACAGGCTTGAGGTCCAGTCTTCTTAGTTGGACTGGCTTGCCTTTAGAGTCTCTCTTCCATTGAGCTCCTTCCACACATATGTCCATAAGGACTTGGTCCAACCTTTGATTAAAGTTGACCCTTCTAGTGTAGGGGCGTACATTTTCTTGCATCATGGGCAAGTGGAACGCCAACCTCACATTCTCCGGACTAAAATCTAAGTATTTCCCCCGAACCATTGTGAGATAATTTTTTGGATTCGGGTTCATACTTTGATAACGGTTCCTAGTGATCCATGCATTGGCATAGAACTCTTGAACCATTAAGATTCCGACTTGTTGCATGGGGTTGGTTAGGACTTCCCAACCTCTTCTTCGGATCTCATGTCGGATTTCCGGATACTCATTTTTCTTGAGCTTGAAAGGGACCTCAGGGATCACCTTCTTCTTTGCCACAACATCATAGAAGTGGTCTTGATGGCTCTTGGAGATGAATCTTTTCATCTCCCATGACTCGGAGGTGGAAGCTTTTGTCTTTCCTTTTCCTTTTCTAGAGGATTCTCCGGTCTTAGGTGCCATTGATGGTAGTGGAAAACAAAAAAGATTGTGCTTTGACCACACCAAACTTAAAATATTGCTCGTCCTCGAGCAAGAGAAGAAAGAAGAGAAGAAGAAGAAGAAGAAGAAATTGGAGGAGAGTGAGGGGAGATGTATTCGGCCAAGGTATAGTAGAGGAGGTAGTGTTGTCTGAAAATGAAGTAGAATGGAAGGGTATATATAGGGAGAGGGGAGAGGGTAGGTTCAGCCATTTTAGGGTGGGATTGGGTGGGAAAATGTTTTTGAATTTTGAAGGTAGGTGGGGTTTATGGGGAAGAGTGGGTGAATGTGAGTGGTGAATAGGTGATTGGGAAGAGAGATTGAGGTGATTGGTGAAGGGTTTTTGGGAAGTGTGACATGGGGAAGAGTAAAATAGGATTAGGAGGTAAGGTGGGAATATAGTAGGTGGGGATCCTGTGGGGTCCACAGATCCTGAGGTGTCAAGGAATTCCATCCCTGCACCAAATAGGCATGTAAAATGCCTTTGCACACCATTCTGGCATTTAAACGCCGAGTGGTGCACATTCTGGGCGTTCAACGCCCACATATAACATGTTTCTGGCATTGAACGCCAGTTTCATGCTTGTTACTGGCGTTCAGCGCCAGCTTTTCCTCTAGGCACATTCCTGGCGTTCAGCGCCAGAATGTTGCTTGTTTCTGGCGTTCAGCGCCAGATTCATGCTCTGTTCTGGCGTTGAACGCCAGCCAGATGCATCTTACTGGCGTTGAACGCCAGCCTGTGCTTCCTCCAGGGTGTGATTTTTCTTCTGCTGTTTTTGATTCTGTTTTTAATTTTTATATTTTTTTCGTGACTCCACATGATCATGTACCTAATAAAACACAAAATAACAATAAAAATTAGATAAATAAAATTGGGTTGCCTCCCAACAAGCGCTTCTTTAATGTCAATAGCTTGACAGTGGCTCTCATGGAGCCACAACGGTGATCAGGTCAATGTTGTATAGTCCCAACACCAAACTTAGAGTTTGGATATGGGATCTTGACACCAAACTTAGAGTTTGGTTGTGGCCTCCCAACACCAAACTTAGAGTTTGACTGTGGGGGCTCTTCTTGATCCCGAACTGAGAGAAGCTCTTCATGCTTACTCTCTTTTGTCACAGAGGGATGGCCATGTGCCTTAAACACAAGGTAGTCCCCATTTAATTGAAGGACTAATTCACCTCTGTTGACATCTATCACAGCTCCTGCTGTGGCTAGGAAAGGTCTTCCAAGGATAATGCATTCATCCTCTTCCTTCCTAGTGTCTAAGATTATGAAATCAGCAGGGATGTAAAGGCCTTCAACCTTTACTAACACGTCCTCCACTATTCCATAAGCTTGTCTCAATGACTTGTCTGCCAATTGTAATGAGAACAAGGCAGGTTGTACCTCAATGATCCCCAACTTCTCCATTACAGAGAGTGGCATAAGATTTATCCCTGACCCCAGATCACACAGAGCTTTTGCAAAGGTCATGGTGCCTATGGTACAAGGTATCAAAAACTTGCCAGGATCTTGTTTCTTTTGAGGTAAAGTTTGCTGAATCCAGGTATCTAGTTCATTAATGAGCAAGGGAGGTTCACGTTCCCAAGTCTCATTACCAAACAACTTGGCATTCAGCTTCATGGTAGCTCCTAAATATTGAGCAACTTGCTCTCCAGTCACATCTTCATCCTCTTCAGAGGAAGAATAGTCTTTAGAGCTCATGAATGGTAGAAGGAGATTTAATGGAATCTCTATGGTCTCTATATGAGCCTCAGATTCCTTTGGATCCTTAATAGGAAACTCCTTCTTGCTTGAGAGATGATGAGCGGATAATTTATACGCTTTTTGGCATTGTTTTTAGTATGTTTTTAGTATATTTTAGTTAGTTTTTAGTATATTTTTATTAGTTTTTAGTTAAAATTCACTTTTTTGGACTTTACTATGAGTTTGTGTGTTTTTCTATGATTTCAGGTATTTTCTGGCTGAAATTGAGGGTCCTGAGCAAAAATCTGATTCAGAGACTGAAAAGGACTGCAGATGCTGTTGGATTCTGACCTCCCTGCACTCGAAGTAGATTTTCTGGAGCTACAGAAGCCCAATTGGCGCGCTCTCAACGGCGTTGGAAAGTATACATCCTGGGCTTTCCAGCAATGTATAATAGTCCATACTTTGCCCGAGATTTGATGGCCCAAACCGGCGTGGCAAATCAGCCTCAGAATTTCCAGCGTTTAACGCTGGAACTGGCATAAAACTTGGAGTTAAATGCCCAAACTGGCATGAAAGCTGGCGTTTAACTCCAGAAAAAGTCTCTACAAATGAAAGCTTCAATGCTCAGCCCAAGCACACACTAAGTGGACCCAGAAGTGGATTCTTATGTCATTTACTCATTTCTGTATACCCTAGGTTACTAGTTCACTATTAATAGGATCTTTTGACATTGTATCTGTACCTCATGACACTTTACACGTTTCTTTGTGTACTTCCTACGGCATGAGTCTCTAAACCCCATGGTTGGGGGTGAGGAGCTCTGCTGTGTCTTGATGGATTAATGCAATTACTACTGTTTTTCATTCAATTATGCTTGCTTCCATTCTAAGATATTACTTGTTCTTAAACTGGATGAATGTGATGATCCGTGACACTCATCATCATTCTCAACTATGAACGTGTGCCTGACAACCACCTCCGTTCTACCTTAGATTAAGTAGATATCTCTTGGATTCTTTAATCAGAATCTTCGTGGTATAAGCTAGAACTGATGGCGGCATTCAAGAGAATCCGGAAGGTCTAAACCTTGTCTGTGGTATTCTGAGTAGGATTCAATGATTGAATGACTGTGACGAGCTTCAAACTCCTGAGGGCGGGGCGTTAGTGACAGACGCAAAAGAATCACTGGATTCTATTCCGGCCTGATTGAGAACCGACAGATGGATAGCCGTGCCGTGACAGGGTGCGTTGAACATTTCCACTGAGAGGATGGGAGGTAGCCACTGACAACGGTGAAACCCTTGCATACAGCTTGCCATGGAAGGAGCCTTGCGTGCTTGAAGAAGAAGACAGTAGGAAAGCAGAGATTCAGAAGATGGAGCATCTCCAAAACCTCAACCTGTTCCCCATTACTGCAGAACAAGTACTTATTTTATGTTCTTTTACTTTTCACAATCAACCTTGATAATTATCGATATCCTGACTAAGATTTACAAGATAACCATAGTTTGCTTCAAGCCGACAATCTCCGTGGGATCGACCCTTACTCACGTAAGGTATTACTTGGACGACCCAGTGCACTTGCTGGTTAGTTGTGCGGGATTGCAAAGTGTGATTGCAATTTCGTGCACCAAGTTTTTGGCGCCGTTGCCGGGGATTGTTCGAGTTTGGACAACTGACGGCTTATCTTGTTGCTTAGATTAGGACTGTTTTGTTTTAGTCGGTTTAGAGTCTTTTAGTTGAGTCTAGTTTCATATTTTAAGTTTGGTGTCAATTGCATGCCTTTGTTTTTCTTCTAATTTTCGAATTTGCATGTCTTTAGTCCCTTTTTGATCCGTAAAAATTCTAAGTTTGGTGTCCTCTTTGTATTTTTCCTTTAAAATTTTCGAAAATTTGTGTTTGATTTTCTAAAAATTTTAAGTTTGGTGTCATTTTGTTGTTTTTCTCTTTCCTCATTTCAAAAATCAAATCTTTTTCATAAAAATTTTTCAATCATATCTTTCTAATTGCTAATCTCAAAATCTTTTTAATTAACTAATTGATTCAGTTTTCAATTTGCTTTGATCTTATTTTCTTTTAATTTTCGAATTTTTATTTTATTTTCCTTTTGTTTTTATTTTATTTTTCGGTTAATTCAAAAAAAAATTATTTTTATCTATTTGCAATCCATATCATTTCCCTTTATCCATTATGGACCTAAGTGGGATTGATCAGTCCAGAAGGACTTTGGGGTCATATGCTAACCCCATTACAGCTGCATATGGGAGTAGTATCTGTACACCTCCCATCAAAGCAAGCAGCTTTGAGCTAAACCCTCAACTCATTATCATAGTGCAGCAAAATTGCCAATATTCCGGTCTTCCTCAGGAAGAGCCTACTGAGTTTCTGGCACAGTTCTTACAAATTGCTGACACAGTACGTGATAAAGAGGTGGATCAGGATGTCTACAGACTATTACTGTTTCTATTTATTGTAAAAGATCAAGCTAAGAGGTGGTTGAATAACCAACCTACAGCAAGCATAAAGACATGGAAATAGTTATCAGACAAATTCCTGAATCACTTTTACCCTCCAAAGAGGATGACACAGTTAAGGCTGGACATCCAAGGCTTTAAACAAGAGGATAATGAATCCCTTTATAATGCTTGGGAGAGGTATAGAGGTATGCTAAGAAAATGCCCCTCTGAAATGTTTTCAGAGTGGGTACAGTTAGACATCTTCTACTATGGGCTTACAGAAAAAGCTCAGATGTCTTTAGACCACTCAGCTGGTGGATCTATACACATGAGGAAGACAATTGAGGAGGCTCAAGAGCTTATAGACACTGTTGCTAGAAATCAATATTTGTACTCTAGCAATGAGTTCTCCCCAAAAGAGGAAGTCATGGCAGTAGCCACTGATCCCAATCCTCAAGAACAGATGATTGAGCTTAATCAACAATTGCTCCTGATGACAGAACAGTTAGCAGAATTTAAAGAGATGCTCCACGAAACTAAAGTTGCTAACAAGAATATAGAGCTGCAGTTGAATCAAGCAAAACAGCAAATATCTAAACAGATAACAGAAGAATGTCAAGTAGTTCAACTGAGGAGTGGGAAGACATTGAATAACACTGCTCAAAAGAGCAAAAAGCCAAATAAGGAACAATTGACAGAGGATAACCAAACCACTGTTGAAAATCCATCTGAGGACAGTAAGAGCCCAGAGAGGAACACTTTTGGCGTTCAAACGCCAGAAAAGGGGGGAAAGCTGGCGTTAAACGCCCATTCCCTGCCCAGTTCTGGCGTTCAAACGCCAGAGAAGGGAGAGAAGTTGGCGTTAAATGCCCAATCTTCACCCAATTCTGGCGTTCAGACGCCAAGAGAGGATCGGACACCTGAGAGTGCTGACAGTAATCCTTCTAAAAAGGCTTCTTCAACCACTGCTGTAAGGAATAAACCTGCAGAATCTAAGGTTGAAGAATATAAAGCCAAGATGCCTTATCCTCAGAAACTCCGCCAAGCGGAACAGGATAAGCAATTTGCCCGCTTTGCAGACTATCTAAGGACTCTTGAAATAAAGATTCCGTTTGCAGAGGCACTTGAGCAAATACCTTCTTATGCTAAGTTCATGAAAGAAATCTTAAGTCATAAGAAGGATTGGAGAGAAACTGAAAAAGTATTTCTCACTGAAGAATGCAGTGCAGTCATCTTGAAAAGCTTACCAGAAAAGCTTCAAGATCCAGGGAGCTTTATGATACCATGCACATTAGAAGGCGCTTGCACTAAGACAGCCTTATGTGATCTTGGAGCAAGTATCAATCTAATACCTGCATCCACTATCAGAAAGCTTGGGTTGACTGAAGAAGTCAAACCAACCCGGATATGCCTCCAACTTGCTGATGGCTCCATTAAACATCCATCAGGCATAATAGAGGACATGATTGTCAAGGTTGGGCCATTTGCCTTTCCAACTGACTTTGTGGTGCTGGAAATGGAGGAGCACAAGAGTGCAACTCTCATTCTAGGAAGACCTTTCCTAGCAACTGGACGAACTCTTATTGATGTACAAAAAGGGGAAGTAACCCCGAGAGTCAATGAGGATGAGTTCAAGTTGAATGCTGTAAAAGCTATGCAGCATCCAGACACACCAAATGACTGCATGGGCGCTGACATTATTGACTCTCTGGTAGAAGAGATCAATATGACTGAAAGCCTAGAATTAGAGCTTGAGGACATCTTCAAGGATGCTCAACCTGATCAAGAAGAACCAGAGGAAACAAAGGAATTTTCAAAAATTCCTCAGGGGGAGGATAAGCCTCCCAAACCTGAACTCAAACCACTACCACCATCCCTGAAGTATGCATTTCTGGGAGAGGGTGACACTTTTCCAGTGATTATAAGCTCTGCTTTAAATCCACAGGAAGAGGAAGCACTGATTCAAGTGCTAAGGACACACAAGACAGCTCTTGGGTGGTCCATAAGTGATCTTAAGGGCATTAGCCCAGCTAGATGCATGCACAAGATCCTGTTGGAGGATAATGCCAAACCAGTGGTCCAACCACAGAGGAGGCTAAATCCAGCCATGAAGGAGGTGGTGCAGAAAGAGGTCACTAAATTACTAGAGGCTGGGATTATTTATCCTATTTCTGATAGCCCCTGGGTGAGCCCTGTACAAGTTGTCCCCAAGAAGGGAGGCATGACAGTGGTTCATAATGAAAAAAATGAACTGGTTCCTACAAGAACAGTCACAGGGTGGCGTATGTGTATTGATTACAGAAGGCTCAATACAGCCACCAGAAAAGATCATTTTCCTTTACCATTCATAGACCAAATGCTAGAAAGACTAGCTGGTCATGATTATTACTGCTTTTTGGATGGCTATTCAGGTTACAACCAAATTGCAGTAGATCCTCAGGACCAAGAGAAAACAGCATTTACTTGCCCTTCTGGCGTGTTTGCCTATAGGAGAATGCCTTTTGGTCTGTGTAATGCTCCTACAACCTTTTAGAGATGCATGTTATCCATCTTCTCTGATATGGTGGAGAAATTCCTGGAAGTCTTCATGGATGACTTCTCAGTATATGGAGACTCATTCAGCTCCTGTCTTGACCACCTAGCACTTGTCCTGAAAAGGTGCCAAGAGACTAACCTGGTTTTAAACTGGGAGAAATGTCAGTTTATGGTGACTGAGGGAATTGTCCTTGGGCAAAAAATTTCAAGCAGGGGAATAGAGGTGGATAAGGCAAAGATAGAGGTAATTGAAAAATTACCACCACCTGCCAATGTTAAGGCAATCAGAAGCTTTCTGGGGCATGCAGGATTCTACAGAAGGTTTATAAAGAATTTTTCGAAAATTGCAAAACCTCTGAGTAATCTGCTAGCTGCTGACACACCATTTGTGTTTGACACACAGTGCATGCAGGCATTTGAGACCCTGAAAGCCAAGCTGGTCACAGCACCAGTCATCTCTGCACCAGACTGGAATTTGCCATTTGAACTAATGTGTGATGCCAGTGATCATGCCATTGGTGCAGTGTTGGGACAGAGGCATAACAAGCTTCTGCACGTCATTTATTATGCCAGCCGTGTTCTAAATGATGCATAGAAGAATTACACAACCACAGAGAAAGAATTACTTGCAGTGGTCTATGCCATTGACAAGTTTAGATCCTATCTGGTGGGATCAAAAGTGATTGTGTACACTGACCATGCTGCTCTTAAGTACTTACTCACAAAGCAGGATTCAAAACCCAGGCTTATAAGATGGGTGTTGCTTCTGCAAGAGTTTGATATAGAAATAAGAGACAGAAAAGGGACAGAGAACCAAGTAGCTGATCATCTGTCCCGAATAGAACCAGTAGCTGGGGCGTCCCTCCCTTCTACTGAGATCTCTGAGACTTTCCCAGATGAGCAACTCTTTGCCATTCAGGAAACTCCATGGTTTGCAGATATTGCAAACTATAAAGCTGTGAGGTTCATACCCCAGGAGTATAGCAGAGTGCAAAGAAAGAAATTAATTTCAGATGCCAAGTACTACCTATGGGATGAACCATATCTCTTTAAGAGATGTGCAGACGGAATGATCCGCAGATGTGTACCCAGAGAAGAAGCACAACGGATCCTATGGCACTGCCATGGATCACAGTATGGAGGACATTTTGGAAGTGAGCGAACAGCCACTAAAGTCCTCCAATGTGGCTTCTACTGGCCTACTCTCTATAAAGATGCCCGAGAGTTTGTGCGTAACTGTGACAGTTGCCAAAGAGCTGGTAACTTGCCTCACGGATATGCCATGCCTCAACAAGGGATATTAGAGATAGAATTGTTTGATGTATGGGGAATTGACTTCATGGGTCCATTCCCACCATCATACTCAAACACTTACATTCTGGTAGCAGTGGACTATGTATCTAAGTGGGTAGAAGCAATTTCTACACCCACTAATGATACCAAGACCGTGCTGAAATTCCTCCAGAAACACATTTTCAGCAGATTTGGTGTTCCCAGAGTACTAATCAGTGACGGGGGCACTCATTTCTGCAATAGACAGCTATACTCTGCTATGGTCAGATATGGAATTAGCCACAAAGTGGCAACTCCGTATCATCCACAGACAAATGGGCAAGCTGAAGTCTCTAACAGAGAGCTAAAAAGAATCCTAGAACGGACTGTGATAGCCCGAAGAAAGGATTGGGCAAAGAGTTTGGATGATGCTCTGTGGGCATACAGAACAGCATTCAAGACTCTAATAGGAACCTCTCCATACCAACTAGTGTATGGGAAGGCCTGTCATCTGCCCGTGGAACTGGAACATAAAGCCTACTGGGCAACCAGGTTCCTAAACATGGATGCTCAATTAGCTGGTGAAAAAAGATTGCTCCAGCTAAACGAGCTAGAGGAATTCAGACTCAATGCCTTTGAAAATGCAAAAATTTATAAGGAAAAGGCAAAGAAGTGGCATGACAAGAAGTTGTCATCCAGAGTCTTTGAGCCAGGACAAAAAGTTCTGCTCTTCAACTCTAGGCTCAGATTGTTTCCAGGAAAACTTAAGTCCCGGTGGAGGGGTCCGCATGTGATTACAGGAGTGTCACCATATGGATATGTTGAGCTTCAGGATATTGATTCTGACAAAAAGTTCATTGTTAATGGCAGAGAATCAAGCATTATCTTGAAAGCAATATTGAGCAGGAATGCTCAAAACTGAGGCTGGAATGATCCTCAGTAAAGGTCCAGCTAAAGACAATAAAGAAGCGCTTGCTGGGAGGCAACCCAGTTATTAGCAGGTTATATGTTTTGTTTCTACAGAGTTACAGAAGGATTTGGTGCAAAAAGCAGAGAAACAGAGCTTACTGGCGAAAAAACGCCAGTAAAGGTGCCATTTTGGGCGTTAAACGCCAGAATGGGCACCATTCTGGGCGTTTAACGCCAGGTGTGCAGCATCCTGGGCGTTCAGCAAAACGCCCAGTGATAAAGGGAATCCTGGCGTTAACGCCAGCCAGGGCACCTGGCTGGGCGTTAAACGCCCACATTGGCTAACAAATGGGCGTTAAACGCCAGAATGGATACCATTCTGGGCGTTTAACGCTAGAAAGGTGGGGGACCAAGATTTTGCTTTCCAATCAAATTTTTTTCAAACTTTCTTTTTTTTGACCCATACTTTTCTACATAAACACATTTCAACCTTTCATCATTCACCTTCAAATCTTCAAAAATCAAAATCATTCTTCAAATCTCTCAAATCAATCCCAAATCTTGTTCAAAAACTCACCAATCTCTCAAAATCTCTTCACATCTTCTCAAATCTCCTTCCAATTTTTCGAAATCTCTTCTTCCCCCCTTATATATAGACGTTCGGCCCCACCATTCCCCCACACCATTCGAATTTGCTCTTCTCCTCTCTCTCCTTCTTCCTTTCTTTTGCTTGAGGACAAGAAAACCTCTAAGTTTGGTGTGCTTTTCCGTGATCACTGAGCCAAGATTCATCAAGATCATGGCTCCTAAGGAAAAACAAACCAATTTAAGAGGAAAGAAAGAGAATAATCCAAAGAATCTTTGGAATCAAGAGAAGTTCTTAACCAAAGAACATGAAGACCATTATCACAAAATAATGGGTCTGAGGTCAGTGATCCCGGAAGTTAAATTTGATCTGAAAGAAGATGAATATCCGGGGATCCAAGAGCAAATTCGAAACAGAGGATGGGAAATTCTAACCAATCCTGAGATAAAGGTTGGAAGAAATATGGTTCAGGAATTCTACTCAAATTTGTGGCTAACAGATAAGCAGAGAATGACTGGAACTGCCTACCATACCTACAGAACCATGGTCAGAGGGAAAGTTATGTACTTCCATCTGGACAAAATAAGAGAAATCTTCAAATTGCCTCAACTGCAGGATGATCATGATTCCTTTAATAGGAGAATGGTGAGAGCAGATAAAGGGTTGGATCAAGTTCTAGAGGACATATGCCTCCCTGGAACTAAGTGGATAACCAATTCAAAGGGTGTCCCAAACCAACTCAAGAGGGGAGACCTCAAACCAATTGCAAGAGGTTGGCTAGACTTTATTGGGCGTTCCATACTGCCCACTAGCAACCGTTCTAAGGTCACTATCAAGAAAGCAGTGATGATTCATTGCATTATGCTTGGAAAAGAAGTGGAGGTTCATCATGTGATTGCTTGTGAGATCTACACAATTGCAAATAAGAATTCCACTGAAGCCAAATTGGCTTACCCAAGCTTGATCTCCTTGCTCTGTAAAGAGGCTGGGGTAAAGATGGGAGTAGATGAATTCATACCCATTGAACATCCAATCACCAAGAAGTCAATGGAAGGACAAGTGCAAGACAACTCTATCAAAAGGAGGGCGCAGGAGTTCCTCCCTGAATTTCCTGAAATTGGCTACTGGGCCAACCTAGAAGCATCTATCACCAAGTTGCAAGAAACTATGGAGCAACTTAAGGAAGAACAGCAGAATCAGAACTGCATGCTCTGCAAATTGCTGAAGGAACAAGAGAAGCAGAGGCGTGAACTTCAAGAACTGAAACGCCAAAAATTCTCCCCTCAATTTGAGGGAGCATCCACTTCTCAAAATCAAGGTTGTTGAGTCCTAACTCTGTGAAAACCTCTATCATTAGGAGCCTATTGAATTTTTTTTGTTTTTTGTTTTCTATTTTAGTATCATCTTATATCTATTTTTGAGTCTTGTTCTTAATTCATAATTAATAAAATTTAAAATTCATGTCTTAAAGCTATGAATATCCTATGAGTCCATCACCTCTCTTAAATGAAAAGTGCTTTAATCACAAAAGAACAAGAAGTACAGGATTTCGAATTTATCTTTGAAACTAGTTGAATTAGTTTGATGTGGTGACAATACTCTTTGTTTTCCGAATGAATGATTGAATAGTGCATATGTCTTTTGAATTTGTTGTTTTGAGAATGTTAAAATTGTTGGCTCTTGAAAGAATGAGGGAAAAAAGAGAACTGTTATTGAGGATCTGAAAAATCATCAAATTGATTCTTGAAGCAAGAAAAAGCAGTGATTCAAAAAAAAACGAAAAAAAAGAAAGAAAAGAAAGAGAAAAAGAAGAAAAGAAAGAAATAAAGTTGTGATCCAAGGCAAAAAAAAAGAGTGTGCTTAAGAACCCTGGACACCTCTAATTGGAGACTCTAGCAAAGCTGGGTCACAATCTGAAAAGGTTCACCCAAGTATGTGTCTGTGGCATGTATGTATCCGGTGGTAATACTGGAAGACAGAGTGCTTTGGGCCACAGCCAAGACTCATACACTAGCTATGTTCAAGAATCATTATACTTAACTAGGAGAATCAATAACACTATCTGAGTTCTGAGTTACTATAGATGCCAATCATTCTGAACTTCAAGGGATGAAGTGAGATGCCAAAACTGTTCGGAAGCAAAAAGCTACTAGTCCCGCTCATCTAATTGGAGCTAAGTTTCCTTGATATTTTGGAGTCTATAGTATATTCTCTTCTTTTTATCCTACTTTGATTTTCAGTTGCTTGGGGACAAGCAACAATTTAAGTTTGGTGTTGTGATGAGCGGATAATTTATACGCTTTTTGGCATTCTTTTTAGTATGTTTTTAGTATATTTTAGTTAGTTTTTAGTATATTTTTATTAGTTTTTAGTTAAAATTCACTTTTCTGGACTTTACTATGAGTTTGTGTGTTTTTCTATGATTTCAGGTATTTTCTGGATGAAATTGAGGGTCCTGAGCAAAAATCTGATTCAGAGACTGAAAAGGACTGCAGATGCTGTTGGATTCTGACCTCCCTGCACTCGAAGTGGATTTTCTGGAGCTACAGAAGCCCAATTGGCACGTTCTTAACGGCGTTGAAAAGTAGACATCCTGGGCTTTCCAGCAATGTATAATAGTCCATACTTTGCCCGAGATTTGATGGCCCAAACCGGCGTGGCAAATCAGCCTCAGAATTTCCAGCGTTTAACGCTGGAACTGGCATAAAACTTGGAGTTAAACGCCCAAACTGGCATGAAAGCTGGCGTTTAACTCCAGAAAAAAGTCTCTACAAATGAAAGCTTCAATGCTCAGCCCAAGCACACACTAAGTGGACCCAGAAGTGGATTTTTATGTCATTTACTCATTTCTGTATACCCTAGGTTACTAGTTCACTATTAATAGGATCTTTTGACATTGTATCGTACCTCATGACACTTTACACGTTTCTTTGTGTACTTCATACGGAATGAGTCTCTAAACCCCATGGTTGGGGGTGAGGAACTCTGCTGTGTCTTGATGGATTAATGCAATTACTACTGTTTTTCATTCAATTATGCTTGCTTCCATTCTAAGATATTACTTGTTCTTAAACTGGATGAATGTGATGATCCGTGACACTCATCATCATTCTCAACTATGAACGTGTGCCTGACAACCACCTCCGTTCTACCTTAGATTAAGTAGATATCTCTTGGATTCTTTAATCAGAATCTTCGTGGTATAAGCTAGAACTGATGGCGGCATTCAAGAGAATCCGGAAGGTCTAAACCTTGTCTGTGGTATTCTGAGTAGGATTCAATGATTGAATGACTGTGACGAGCTTCAAACTCCTGAGGGCGGGGCGTTAGTGACAGACGCAAAAGAATCACTGGATTCTATTCCGGCCTGATTGAGAACCGACAGATGGATAGCCGTGCCGTGACAGGGTGCGTTGAACATTTCCACTGAGAGGATGGGAGGTAGCCACTGACAACGGTGAAACCCTTGCATACAGCTTGCCATGGAAGGAGCCTTGCGTGCTTGAAGAAGAAGACAGTAGGAAAGCAGAGATTCAGAAGATGGAGCATCTCCAAAACCTCAACTTGTTCCCCATTACTGCAGAACAAGTACTTATTTTATGTTCTTTTACTTTTCACAATCAACCTTGATAATTATCGATATCCTGACTAAGATTTACAAGATAACCATAGTTTGCTTCAAGCCGACAATCTCCGTGGGATCGACCCTTACTCACGTAAGGTATTACTTGGACGACCCAGTGCACTTGCTGGTTAGTTGTGCGGGATTGCAAAGTGTGATTGCAATTTCGTGCACCAAGAGACGTCCCAGGAGGTCTTCCTCACTAGGATTTTCGTCGTCCTCCTCCCTTGTGCATTCGGCCATATTGATTACATCAATGGCCTTGCACTCTCCTTTTGGATTCTCTTCTGTATTGCTTGGGAGAATACTGGGAGGAGTTTCAGTGACTTTCTTACTCAGCTGGCCCACTTGTGCCTCCAGATTTCTGATGGAGGATCTTGTTTCACTCATGAAACTGAAAGTGGCTTTTGACAGATCAGAGACTAGATTGGATAAATTAGAAGTGTTTTGTTCAGAATTCTCTATCTGTTGCTGAGAAGATGATGGAAAAGGCTTGCTATTGCTCAGCCTATTGCGTCCACCATTGTTAAAGCCTTGTTGAGGCTTTTGTTGATCCTTCCATGAGAAATTTGGATGATTTCTCCATGATGAGTTATAGGTGTTTCCATAAGGTTCACCCATGTAATTAACCTCTGCCATGGCAGGGTTCTCAGGATCATAAGCTTCTTCAGAAGTTGCCTCTTTAGTACTGTTGGATGCATGTTGCCATCCATTCAGACTTTGAGAGATCATGTTGACTTGTTGAGTCAACACTTTGTTCTGAGCCAATATGGCATTCAGAGTATCAATTTCAAGAACTCCCTTCCTCTGAGGCGTCCTATTATTCATGGAATTCCTCTCAGAAGTGTACATGAATTGGTTATTTGCAACCATGTCAATGAGTTCTTGAGCCTCTTCAGGCGTTTTCTTTAGGTGAATAGATCCACCTGCAGAATGGTCCAATGACATTTTCAAAAATTCAGATAGGCCATAATAGAATATATCTAATATGGTCCATTCTGAAAACATGTCAGATGGACATCTTTTGGTCAGCTGCTTGTATCTTTCCCAAGCTTCATAGAGGGATTCACCATCTTTTTGTTTGAACGTTTGAACATCCACTCTCAGCTTGCTCAGCTTTTGAGGAGGAAAGAATTTATCCAAGAAGGCAGTGACCAGCTTATCCCAGGAGTCCAGGCTATCCTTAGGTTGTGAATCCAACCATATTCTAGCTCTGTCTCTCACAGCAAAAAGGAAAAGCATGAGTCTGTAGACTTCAGGATCAACTCCATTCGTCTTTACAGTCTCACAGATCTGCAAGAACTCAGTTAAAAACTGATAAGGATCTTCAGAAGGAAGTCCATAAAACTTGCAGTTTTGTTGCATTAAGGCAACTAGCTGAGGTTTCAGCTCAAAGTTATTGGCTCCAATGGCAGGAATGGAGATGCTTCTTCCATCAAATTTGGACGTTGGCTTTGTGAAGTCACCAAGCATTCTCCTTGCATTATTATTATTTTTGACTGCCATCTCCTTCTCTTGTTCTAATGTTTCTGAAAGGTTACCTTTAGATTGTTGTAACTTAGCTTCTCTTAATTTTCTCTTCAGAGTCCTTTCAGGTTCTGGATCAATTTCAACAAGAGTGCCTTTATCCTTGTTCCTGCTCATATGAAAGAGAAAAAAACAAGAAAAGAAAGAGGAATCCTCTATGTCACAGTATAGAGATTCCTTTATGTTAGTAGAAGAAGAAAGAGTGAAGAATCCAAACACAAGGGATAGATTATGTTCGGATTTTTAGATGAAAAGAGGTGAAGAGAAGTGTTAGTAAATAAATAATTAAATAGAATAAGAAAAGAGAGGGGAAATTTCGAAAATAATTTTGAAAAAGGGATAGTAATTTTTGAAAATTAGAGATAAGATAAGATTAAAATTAAAATTTAAAGCAAAAGAATTTTTGAAAAAGAGATGAGATATTTTCGAAAATTAGAAAGGGAGAAGTAGTTAGTTGGTTTTGAAAAAGATAAGAAACAAATAAAAAGTTAGTTAGTAGATTGAAAAAGATATTAAAATCAAATTTGAAAAGATAAGAAGATAAGAGGTTAGATAAGATATTTTGAAATCAACTTTTGAAAAAGATAGAATTTTTGAAAAAGATAAGATAAAAGATAAAAAGATTTAATTCAAAAATTTTAAAATTACTTACTTCACTAACAAGAAACTACAAGATAAGATTCTAGAACTTAAAGATTGAACTTTTCTTAACAAGAAAGTAACAAACTTCAAATTTTTGAATCAATCATATTAATTGTTAGCTAATTTTCGAAAATATGATATAAAGATAAGAAAAAGATTTTGAAAAATATTTTGAAAAAGATTTTTGAAATTTTCGAAAAATGGAAAAAAATGAAAAAGATATAATTTTTGAAAAAAATTTTGAAAGGATAAGATTTTTAAAATTTTGAAAATTTGACTTGACTTGTAAGAAACAACTAATTTTGAAAATTTTTGACTAAGTCAACTCAAATTTTCGAAAATTATGAGAAAAATAAGGAAAAGATATTTTTTTGATTTTTGAATTTTTAATGATGAGAGAGAAAAACAACACAAATGACTCACAACATGAAAATTATGAATCAAAACTCATGATGCATGCAAGAACACTATGAATGTCAAGATGAACACCAAGAACACTTTGAAGATCATGATGAACATCAAGAACATATTTTTGAAAAATTTTTGATGCAAAGAAAACATGCAAGACACCAAAATTAGAAATCTTTAATGCATGGACTCTAACAAACAAAAAATGCATATGAAAAACAACAACCAACACAAAACAAGAAAACATCAAGATCAAACAAGAAGACTTGTCAAGAACAACTTGAAGATCATGAAGAACACCATGAATGCATGGAATTTTCGAAAAATGCAAGAAAAATTTTTAAAGCATGCAATTGACACCAAACTTAAAAATTGACTCAAGACTCAAGCAAGAAACATAAAATATTTTTGATTTTTTTGATTTTATTAATTTTTTTGGATTTTTATTAATTTTTTCGAAAATAAAGTTTAGAAAAACGAAAAAGAAAAGAAAATTTTTGAAAAAGATTTTTTTTTGAAAAAAAAATTACCTAATCTGAGCAACAAGATGAACCGTCAGTTGTCCATACTCGAACAATCCCCGGCAACGGCGCCAAAAACTTGGTGGACGAAATTGTGATAAAAGAGTTCCAGACACTGGTAGAGAAGCTCATAACTCCGTTCAACTTAACCAGCAAATGTACTGCGTCATCCAAGTAATACCTTATGTGAGTAAGGGTCGATCCCACAGAGATTGTTGGTATGAAGCAAGCTATGGTCACCTTGTAAATCTCAGTTAGGCAGATTAAATGGTTATGGGTTTCGAAAATTAATAATAAATAGAAAATAAAAAGGGATAGAAATACTTATGTAAATCAATAGTGGGAATTTCAGATAGGCGTGTGGAGATGCTAGAATCCTTTCGAATCTCTACTTTCTTATTGCTTTCATCCAATCCTTCTTACTCCTTTCCATGGCAACTTGTATGTAGGGCATCACCATCATCAATGGCTACTTTTCATCCTCTCGGAAAAATGGTCCTATGCGCTGTCACTGCACGGCTAATTGTCTGGAGGCATCACCCATGTTGATAGCTACATCCCATCCTCTCAGTGAAAATGGTCCAAATGCTCTGTCACAGCACGGCTAATCATCTGTCGATTCTCAATCAGGTTGGAGTAGAATCCATTGATTCTTTTGCGTTTGTCATCACACCCAGCCTTCAGGAGTTTGAAGCTCGTCACAGTCATTCAATACCGGGATCCTACTCGGAATACCACAGACAAGGTTAGACTTTCCGGATCCCCATGAATGCCGCCATCTATCTAGCTTATACCACGAAGATTCTGTTGGGGAATCTAAGAGATATGCGCCCGGCCTAGAGTAGAATGGAAGTGGTTGTCAATTACGCGCGTTCATAGGTGAGAAAGATGATGAGTGTCACGGATCATCACATTCATCAAAGTGTTGTGCAACGTATATCTTGGAATAAGAATAAAAGAGAATTGAATAGAAAGTAATAATAATTGTATTGAAACTTGAGGTACAGCAGAGCTCCACACCCTTAATCTATGGTGTGCAGAAACTCCACCGTTGAAAATACATAAGTGAAAGGTTCAGGCATGGCCGAATGGCCAGCCCCCTAAAACGTGCTCAATGGCCTCCTAAGATGAAGAATAAAACAAAACTGAGACCAAAGATGAAACGTGGTCAAAAGACGACTAATACACTTAGTAAAAAGTCTTATTTATACTAAACTAGCTACTAGGGTTTACATGAGTAAGTAATTGATGCATAAATCCACTTCCGGGGCCCACTTGGTGTATGTTTGGGCTGAGCTTGATTTATCCACGAGCTGAGGCTTTTCTTGGAGTTGAACGCCAAGTTATAACGTGTTTTGGGCGTTCAACTCTGGATCATGACGTGTTTCTGGCGTTTAACTCCAGCCAGCAGCATGTACTTGGCGTTCAACGCCAAGTTACGTCGTCAATTTCCGAATAAAGTATGGACTATTATATATTGCTGGAGAGCTCTGGATGTCTAATTTCCAACGCCGTTGAGAGCGCGCCATTTAGAGTTCTGTAGCTCCAGAAAATCCATTTCGAGTGCAGGGAGGTCAGATTCCAACAGCATCAGTAGTCCTTTTGTCAGCCTTTTTTAGAGTTTTGCTCAAGTCCCTCAATTTCAGCCAGAAATTACCTGAAATCACAGAAAAATACACAAACTCATAGTAAAGTCCAGAAATGTGAATTTAACATAAAAACTAATGAAAACATCCCTAAAAGTAGCTTGAACTTACTAAAAACTATATAAAAACAATGCCAAAAAGCGTATAAATTATCCGCTCATCAGGTAGTCATATTTTCTCCTCAATTTTCTCATTTCCAATTTCAAAATTCAAGAGCAAAGCTGTTGAAGATTGTTTAATTTTGGTGTTTAAATTCGAATTAACATGGAGGAAACACTTAATCTTGCTTCATTAGTGCTTGAGTAAGGTGAGAATCCTAGAACCCTAGTTAATTCCTTGATTGAATGTGTTAGGTATTGAGTTTTGGGTATGTATATATGATTATATGTATTAGGTGTGTAAGTATGTAAGTTGAAGTCTTGGTGGAGCTTTGGGTGTCATTGTTTTGGATTCTTGGGGCTGAATTTTGAACATTTTGGTGGTGCCCTTGGGTTATAGGAGGAAATCGGCCACCGTATAGTTTAGGTTTCTTGTATTTAATATATAATGTCTTGTGAAAACTTAGGCTAGAAGACCATAGGATAGGTTGGAAGGATTAAGTATGTTGAATGTTTAGCACTTGTGATAATAATTGATGATATGGATTGAGCACGTCTTGGTGATCATTGTTGTGGTGGAAATAGAATGCTAAAATGGTGATTGAATAATGATTGACATGTTAATGATGTTGATTATGCATATATGATGGATTGTTGATAATCTTATTGATTAAACTGAGAAATTTAGGTGCAAAATTATATAATATTGAGGTATAATTGATTATGGTATGATGTGGAGAATTTTAGTACTGTGTTAGTGTGATATGGTATGTTGTTGTGCTGAATATATCTTTAGGAGGTTGGGATTGAGTTTTGTTTTTAATGAAAATAGAGTTTGAGGATTTTGTGTAAATTTAATTTTTGGTCAAATTTCAGCGAGCCATAACTCGACTTTCAGACCCCCCAAATTGTTTCAAACCTATTTCATATGAAAATTGCGTTTGTAAAGTTTATGCCATTCGAATAATGGATAAAAAATCTTTTAAAACGAGAAAGTTATGCACGTCGGAAGTTTGGTATGTAAAATTGAAATTCTACAGACTTAGGCATTTTTGACTAATTTGCAATGCATGCATAGCAAATCCCTCCATACGCGGATGGGAATTTTTGTTTGGCATGCATGCGTATGCGGGCATGTGTTGCATACGTAAGCATAGGCAAAAAGAGACCCTTGCGTACGCGAGCCTGGGGCTTTCTATGCAGACGTTTGATTCTGTCCAGCATACCTGCGTATGCGTGATGGGCAAATTGCACTCCCATGTGTACGCGTGGCCCCTGTTTCAGCAAGTATGGATTTTGTGTTTTAAAGCTTAATTTCAAACTTCTAAACCTCTATTGTCATTCTTTTAGCCCTAGATCTTAATAGTATGCCTAGTAATAAGATGGAGCTAGGAAAAAGTGGTAACTTGGGGGTGAAGTAAGGTTGGAAAGTGATGAATGATATATGAAAAATGTGAATACATAAAGTATATGTGATGCCATAGCTATGAAGAATGATTGCTACCAGCTCTTTTCCCTGCGCTTGCAAAGTCAGCATCATACCTGGCTTAGGGTTCTTATAGCTCGAGAGAGGTGAGAGTGTAGCGTGGTCCCTGCCTAATTTCTTATTCTTTACTTGCCTACCTCAAACCAACCAACAAAGCCGGTGACTTATCTGTCAACTTTTCCACTATCACCCCCAAAAAACCAAACTCTGCCTTACGTAAAGTTGCCAGAGTACGCTTAACCTCTGGATTTGAAATCACTGCTTATATACCCGGTATTGGCCATAATTTACAAGAACATTCTGTAGTCTTAGTAAGAGGGGGAAGGGTTACAACTATTATGAATGATTATGAATGATTATTGGCTTGTGAAATCAATTATCTGAGATACGAGTTTCCCTGGGTAAAGTACCGTAGCTGGCCACCACGTGTTCCAGGTTGAGACTCGATACTCTGTTGACCCTATGACGTAAAGGCTCTGCACAGAGTCTTGGAGATGCGTGTCGGGGGACAGTCCAGGGTTTAGCAGGCAGACTTGTCGGGTTGCCTTGATAACCGACAGATGAGACTCATCAACCATAGGACAGGCATGCATCATATGCATATTGTTTGAATTGCTTGCTTGTGCATTAATTAGGAATGCCTAAGTGATTTTAAAATGATAATTGTTATACTTACTATCTTTATTACTTGTATTATAGCTATGCTTGCCATTGTCTGCTTGTTTGTCTATGCGAATTCACCGGAGTTGGATAAACAGAGGAAAGGCGGAAAGATTAAGGGTTTTAGTTTAGTTTTGGTTAAGTTAGAACCTTAGAGGACCACCCACTTATGGTTTCTGTTTTAGCTCTTTATGATTTATAACTTGAGTGTTGGAGTTCTAGGATTGCCTCTGGCTTTCCCATGACCTTATATCTTATGTACGTGGCACCTTTACCATGCTCAAAACCCCCGGTTCTCATTCCATACGATATTGTTGTTTTTTAGATGCAGACTGAAAGGCACCTCGCTAGGCGTCTGGAGTTTCTACAGCGAAGTGGATATTTTGGGACCTTACTTGTGATCTTTTATTGTATATGAATAGAGGTGTATGGAGAACTAGGGTTTCATACTGGTATTTTGGGCTATGGGTCATATATATTTGTATGTGTAAATATTCTTCGGCTAGCCTTATCCTCGCAGGCTGAGTTAGGAGCTTATTATCTTGTACTCTTTACCCTCTACTCTTATTTTCTCTCTCTCTCTCTCTCTCTCTCTCTCTCTCTATATATATATATATATATATATATATATATATATATATATATACGTTTATGAACTTTAGTTTTCTTCGCACACAAGTAATCTTGTTCCTGAGTGCTGTGCTTTTATTCTGCAATTTTATTTTATCTGTTATTCAAGGCTCCTCAAATATTTTATCCTTTCAATTACTGATGAGCGGATATTTTATACGCTTTTTGGTATCATTTTCATATAATTTTCATTATGTTTTATTTAAGTTTTACTAACTTTTCATAGGTTTTAGTGCAAAATTCACATTTTCGGATTCTACTTCGAGTTTGTGTGTTTTATGGTGATTTCAGGTATTTTCTAGCTGAAATTGAGGAGCTTGAGCAAAAGTCTGATTTAGAGACAGAGAAAAGACTGCAGATGCTGTCAGGAGTTGAACTCTGTGCACTCGAAGGAGCTTTTGTGGAGCTATAGAAGTCCAAATGGTGTGCTCTCAACGGCTATGGAAAGCTAACATTCAGGGCTTTCCAAAAATATATAATAATCTATACTTTGATTTGGAAATGAAGGCCCAAAACTAGTGTTTAACGTCAGCCACCAGCCCTATTCCTAGTGTCCAGCGCCCACAGGGAGCAGCTGGCGTCCAACACCCCAAAGGGAGTCCTTATCCAATGTTCAACGCCCCTAAGGGGTACTAGCTCGTGAGAGACACTCAAGCTCACCCCAAGCACTCACCATGTGGGCCCTAGAAGTGAACTTTCACACTACAAGACTAGTTTATCATATTTCTATAATTCTTAGTTAGCAGATTAGTATATATATACGAGAGTTCACCCTTGTTAGAGAGGACTCATGCCCACTTTTACGTTTTTCATTGTATTTTCGAATAGCATGAGTCACTAACCTCCTAAGGTTAAGGTTAGGAACTCTACTGAGTTTCATGGATCAATAATATTACTAATCTAGTTCAATATGTCTTATTCTGTTCTCTTATGCATTCTCGTTCTTCATCTCATAAATTGAGGGTGACCCATGACAATCATCCTTATTCTACATGGATTTTGTGCGAGTCCTGACCCGTACGTTGAACCAAAGCTAGAGATTGCATTGCGGATCCCAATAGAGTACCTGGGCAACTTTGGATATGTGACATATAATCTCATTGACCTAGGTAAGTGAGGTCTCTGTGGCATCAAGGCTAGAGTCAAAGAAGCAACACTTTCTGATCCGGAAGATCTGCCTTGTCTGTAGCACCTTGAGTAGGATCATGAAGGGGAGTGGATTGCTTAGAGCTTCATCTTCTGCTACAGTGAGAAACCTAGAGGTGGCTTGATGAGAGGACATGAGTCATCTCAACCTGGTGGATTGCTGCAGTGGAGGAGGTTAACTTGATGAGAGGACATGAGTTAATCACTTATGGCTGCCATTGAAAGAATCAGAAGGTTATTGAAGTAGACAGTAAGAAAAGTTAATCCGAAAAGACAAAGCATCTCTGAAGCCTCAACTGTTCTGTCACCATTGATTTCTTATCTATCTAGTAACGTTTTATTAATTTATTTTATTTTATGCATTTTCTGTAACAAACTATAATTTCTATCCACCTAATTAAGATCTGCAAGGTAACCACTGCTTGCTCAAACCAACAATCTCTGTGGGATCGACCCTCACTCACCTATGGTATTACTTGGACGACCCGGTATACTTGCCGGTCTATCTGTGCGAACTCTACGGAGCCAGTTTCGTGCACTAAGTTTTTGGTGCCGTTGCCGGGATTGTTCGGATTTGACAAACAATAGGATTATCTTGTTGCTTAGATTAGGTACTTTTTACCTTTGTTTTGAGTCTTTTGTTTTCTTTTCAAAAAAATTTTCAAAACCTTTTCTTTTTTTATTAATCTTTATCTTTTGTTTGAGTCTTTTGTTCTTGTTCTTGTTAATGTTTCGAACTTTCTTGCTTTCTTTTCAAAAAAAAAAATTCAAAAATACTGTCTTTTGTTTGAGTCTAGTTTCAATTCTTAAGTTTGGTGTCCCTTGTGTTTTTATCTTTTCTTTAAATTTTTCGAAAATTGTTCTTAGTGTCCTTCTTGTTATTCAAGTTGTTCTTGTTTCTTTTCTTGTTTAGCTTAAAAGTTTTAAGTTTAATGTCTTTGGTGTTTGTTTTCTTAATTTTTGAAATTTTGTCTTTTGATATAAAAATTTTTAAGTTTGGTGTCTTTTGGTTGTTTTTCTCTTTCTTGATTAATTCACAAAATAAAAAATATATCTTTTTATCTTAATTTTTGAAAATTCCAAAAAAGATTTCAAATTTTAATTTCAAAATCATTTTAAATCTTTTCAAAAATCATATCTTTTTCAAATCACTATCTTATCCTTGCTAATTTTAAATTTCAAAACTTTTTAAAATGAAATCTTTTTCAAATTTTCTATCTTATCTTATTTTCAAATATTTCTTAATTAGTTACTTATTTTCTCTTTCTTCTTTTTTAAAACTTCCTAACTGTTTTCCCTCTCTTCTTTTTCGAAAACTATCTTCTAATTTTCAAAATCTTTTTAGTTAATTAGCTTTTAATTTCCTATTCAATTAATAAATAAAATAAAAATAAAAATATTTTAATTCTAGTTTCTCTTTTTACTTTTAAATTTTTGAATTCTTCTATCCTTTATTCGAATTCTTCTTCTCTTTTCTCTATCTTCATTCTTCTTTCTTCTTCACATCTTACAGGGAGTCCTCTATCCTTTGACATAGAGCTCCCATTCTTCTTCTTTCTTGTTTTCTTTTTCTTGTTTATGAGTAGGAACAGAGATAAAGAACCTCTCTTTAATCCTGATCCTGAACTTGAGAGGACCCTAAGGAGGCGTTTACAACAAGTTAAAGTACAAAACTACAGAAGAGATCTCAGAACTTTTTGAACAAGAAATAGAAAATACAAGCATGGCAGTCGAACAGAACAATGGAGGAGATGCAAGGAAGGTTCTTGGTGACTTCATTGCACCAACTTCTGACCTCTATGGAAGAGGTATCTCTATACCTGCCATTAGAGCTAATAACTTTGAGCTAAAGCCTCAGTTAGTCTCTCTAATGCAACAGAATTGCAAGTTCCATGGACTTCCACTAGAAGATCCACATCAGTTCTTATTTGAATTCTCGCAAATCTGTAATACCGTTAAGACCAATAGAGTTGATCCTGAGGTCCACAGACTTATGCTTTTCCCTTTTGCTGTTAGAGACAGAGCTAGGATGTGGTTGGATTCTCAACCCAAAAAAAGCATAGACTCTTGGAAAAAGTTGGTCAATGCTTTCCTGTCCAAGTTCTTTCTACCTCAGAAGATGAGCAAGCTCAGGGTAGAAATTCAAATCTTCAGACAAAAAGAGGGTAAATCGTTCTATGAAGCCTGGGAAAGATACAAGCAACTGATCAAGAGGCATCCTCTTGACATGCTCTCAAAATGGTCTATTCTAGGAATTATCTATGATGGTCTATCTGAGATATCCAAGATGTCCTTGGATCATTCTGCTGGTGGATCACTCCACTTGAAGAAAATGCCTGAAGAGGTACAGGAACTCATTGAAATAGTTGTAAACAACTAGTTTATGTATACTTCTGAGAGAAACCCTGCGAACAAGGGGGTAGCTCAGAAGAAGGGAGTCCTGGAAGTTGACACTTTGAATGCCATATTGGCTCAGAACAAGATCTTGACCCAGCAGGTCAATATGATATCTCAGCACTTAACTAGAGTGCAAGCTGCAGCTAGCAGTACTCAGGACACCTCCTATGATGGAGATGCCTATCATCCAGATCAACCCATGATGGAAGGGGTGAATTACATGGGAGAACTGATAAACCATTATTTTATGATTTATATTGTGTTTAATTGAGTGGTTTTATCAAGTCTTTCACCCACTTATTCATATGATTAGCATGATATTACAAGTCCTTCCCAAAATTGTTCTATGATTGAAAACTTGCTTCCTAAAGATCTTTTAATTGTATATTTTTATTCTCCTTTATACCATTCAATGCCGTGATCTGTGTGTTAAGTGTTTCAGGCTTCATAGGGCAGGAATGGCTTAGAGAATGGAGAGGAAGCTTGCAAAAATAAAAACGAACACAAGAAATTGAGGAGATGACCAGTGAGAAGCGATGCAGACGCATGACTCACGCATCCGCACAAAATGGAGAAAATCACAGCGACGCGAACGCGTGCCTGACGCGAGCGCGTGGATTGGAATCTGCACGAGTGACGCGAATGCGTTGACGACGTGCACGCGTGGCAAGGAAAAATGCTGGATGACGCGAACGCGTGGACGACGCGGTCACGTGACGTGTGCGATCTGCAAAGTTTACAGAAATCACTGGCGTGGATTTTGGGCCGCATTTTAACCCAGTTTTTGGCCCAGAAACACAGATTAGAGCCAGGAAACATGCAGAGACTAGAGACGACTCTCATTCTGCATAATTTTAGTTTTAGTTTTTGAATCTAAAAAGAGAATTCTACCTCTTCCTCTAGGTTTTTCTTTTACACTTATAGTTTAGAATTTGATTGTTTTGCTTTAGTTATTGAGAAGAGTCTACCTCCGGAACTGATTATTCTAGTTCGTTTTCTTTATCTTATTTACTCCTTTATATTTTTAATCCTTATTCAGAGTTACAATTGGGAAGCTTTTATGACTTGTTGAGATTTATTAATGCAAGAACTATTTTATTTTTAATTGATCTTTTGATTATTATTTATCATGTCTTCTTTTTATTCTCCTTAATTTTGCGAAGTCTATATTTATGATAATGGAGTAGTTCCCTAACTTGATTGGGAGCGGATTAAAAAGAGAACGTTGAGTTGGGATACTCAAGAGCTCAATTGTAATTGGTTCGTTGTTGGTTGGCTGGTTAGTCACTAACTCTAATCCTTCCCAACTCTAATCCTTTTTCTTTTTAAACCCTTTTTTATTGGTGTTGGAAATTTATTTGGGTCTTTATTTTCTATATTTTGCTTGTGGATTATTAAGGAATAATTTGACAATTATATATTACTTTTTATAGGGTTGCTTGCATGTTCAATTTAACACTTTCAATACCTTATTTACCATGCATGTTAAGTGTTTGTGAAAAAGCCCGTATGGCGTCATGCACTACTTTTATGTTATCCTACTTTAATGCCTATTTTTCACAAAACCTCTTTTATAATTTATTAATTAAATATAATTGTCCATACAAACAGATTGTTAGTTTGACAGACTTGGTAATCTAACTTGGACATTGAATGCTTGATCCATGCTACTCATGCCTTTGCCGGCATGCCAATAAACACCTTGCATTCAATTGTCATCACATGCACTTACTATAATTTCATTGATGGACTTTTCACATGTAGTCTAGACCATGTGTTAACAATACCTCTTTCCCATGCATTGATTATCACCTATACCGTCTCTTTCCTTACTCTAACCCTTAAATTTAAAAAGTTACATTCTCTTTCCCTTTTAAGGATGGCCACCAAGAGAAGCAAGGAGAAAGCTACTCCCAAACCACCAGCAAGAAGAGGAACGAAAAGAACATTAGTGGCAAAACCATCTTCAACAACAGTAAAGCCCTCAACAAAAAGAATTAAGAGGATTATTGGTGCACGAAATTGTGATCATCAATGGCGCCATCAACATGGTACGCTCAATTGCAATCTCAACTCTTTATCACAACTTCGCACAACTAACCAGCAAGTGCACTGGGTTGTCCAAGTAATAAACCTTACGCGAGTAAGGTCGATCCCACGGAGATTGTTGGTATGAAGCAAGCTATGGTCATCTTGTAAATCTCAGTCAGGCGGATTCAAATGGTTATGGAGGATTGATAATTAAAAGATGAATAAAACATAAAATAAAGATAGAGATACTTATGTAATTCATTGGTGAGAATTTCAGATAAGCATATGGAGATGCTTTGTCCCTTCCGTCTCTCTGCTTTTCTACTGTCTTCATCCAATCCTTCTTACTCCTTTCCATGGCAAGCTGTATATTGGGCATCACCATTGTCAATGGCTATAGTCCCGTCCTCTCAGTGAAAATGTTCAACGCGCTCTGTCACAGCACGGCTATTCATCTGTCAGTTCTCGATCATGTCGTAATAGAATCCAGTGATTCTTTTGCGTCTGTCACTAACGCACCACAATCGCGAGTTTGAAGCTCGTCACAGTCATTCAATCCTTGAATCCTACTCAGAATACCACAGACAAGGTTTAGACCTTCCGGATTCTCAAGAATGCCGCCATCAATTCTAGCTTATACCACGAAGATTCTGATTAAGGAATCCAAGAGATACACATTCAAGCCTTGTTTGCATGTAGAACGGAAGTGGTTGTCAGGCACGCGTTCATAAGTGAGAATGATGATGAGCGTCACATAATCATCACATTCATCAAGTTCTTGAGTTCGAATGAATATCTTGGAACAAGCATAAGCTGAATTGAATAGAAGAACAATAGTAATTGCATTAATACTCGAGGTACAGCAGAGCTCCACACATTAATCTATGGTGTGTAGAAACTCCACCATTGAAAATACATAAGATCAAGGTCTAGGCATGGTCGTGAGGCCAGCCCCATGATCTAAGATAGCATAAGACTACTCGAAGATAGCTACCCAGATGAAAATACAATAGCAAAAGGTCCTATTTATAGAGAACTAGTAGCCTAGGGTTTACAGAAATGAGTAAATGACGTATAAATCCACTTCCGGGCCCACTTGGTGTGTGCTTGGGCTGAGCATTGAAGCATTTTCGTGTAGAGAATTTTCTTGGAGTTAAACGCCAGCTTTTGTGCCAGTTTGGGCGTTTAACTCCCACTTCTGTGCCAGTTCCGGCGTTAAACGCCGGACAGTCTTGAGCTATTTGGAACGCCGGTTTGGGCCATCAAATCTCGGGCAAAGTATGAACTATTATATATTGCTGGAAAGCCCAGGATGTCTACTTTCCAACACAATTGAGAGCGCGCCAATTGGTCTTCTGTAGCTCCAGAAAATCCACTTCGAGTGCAGGGAGGTCAGAATCCAACAGCATCTGCAGTCCTTTTTCAGCCTCTGAATCAGATTTTTGCTCAGGTCCCTCAATTTCAGCCAGAAAATACCTGAAATTACAGAAAAACACACAAACTCATAGTAAAGTCCAGAAAAGTGAATTTTAAATAAAAACTAATAAAAATATAATAAAAACTAACTAAAACATACTAAAAACATACTAAAAATAATGCCAAAAAAGGTATAAATTATCCGCTCATCACAACACCAAACTGAAATTGTTGCTTGTCCCCAAGCAACTGAAAATCAAATAGGATAAAAAGAAGAGAATATACTATAGACTCCAAAATATCAATGAAACTTAGCTCCAATTAGATGAGCGGGACTAGTAGCTTTTTGCCTCTGAACAGTTTTGGCATCTCACTTTATCCTTTGAAGTTCAGAATGATTGGCTTCTATAGGAACTCAGAATCCAGATAGTGTTATTGATTCTCATATTTAAGTATGATGATTCTTGAACACAGCTACTTTATGAGTCTTGGTCGTGGCCCAAAGCACTCTGTTTTCCAGTATTACCACCGGATACATCCATGCCACAGACACATAACTGGGTGAACCTTTTCAGATTGTGACTCAGCTTTACTAGAGTCTCCAATTAGAGGTGTCCAGGGTTCTTAAGCACACTCTTTTTGATTTGGATCACGACTTTAACCGCTCAGTCTCAAGTTTTCACTTGACACCTTCACACCACAAGCACATGGTTAGGGACAGCTTGGTTTAGCCGCTTAGGCCAGGATATTAATCCTGTAGGCCCTCCTATCCACTGATGCTCAAAGCCTTGGATCCTTTTTATTACCCTTGCCTTTTGGTTTAAAGGGCTATTGGCTTTTTCTGCTTGCTCTTTCTTTTTCTTTCTCTTTTTTTTTTGAATTCACTGCTTTTTCTTGCTTCAAGAATCATTTTTATGATTTTTCAGATCGTCAGTAACATGTCTCCTTTTTCATCATTCTTTCAAGAACCAACAATTTTAACATTCTTTAAACAACAAATTCAAAAGACATATGCACTGTTCAAGCATACATTCAGAAAACAAAAAGTATTGTCACCATATCAAAATAATTAAGCTAGTTTTAAGGATGAATTCGAAATCATGTACTTCTTGTTCTTTTGTAATAAAAACATTTTTCATTTAAGAAAGGTGATGGATTCATAGGACATTCATAACTTTAAGGCATAGACACTAAGACACTAATGATCATGTAATAAGACACAAACATAGATAAACATAAGCATAAAAATTCGAAAAACAGAAAAATAAAAAACAAAGAGATTAAAGAACGGGTCCACCTTAGTGATGGCGGCTTGTTCTTCCTCTTGAAGATCCTATGGAGTGCTTGAGCTCCTCAATGTCTCTTCCTTGCCTTTGTTTCTCCTCTCTCATGACTTTTTGGACTTCTCTAATTTCATGGAGGAGGATGGAATGTTCTTGGTGCTCCACCTTTTGTTATCCCATGTTGGAACTTAACTCTCCTAGGGAGGTGTTGATTTGCTCCCAATAATTTTATGGAGGAAAGTGCATCCCTTGAGGTATCTCAGAGATTTCATGATGAGGAGTTTCCTCATGCTCATGCCCATGAGTGGGATCTCTTGTTTGCTCCATCCTTTTCTTAGTGGTATCCATGAGGACTTGGTCCAACCTTTGATCAAAGTTGACCCTTTTTGAGTTTGAAAGGGACCTCGGGGATCACCTTCTTCATGGCCACAACTTCATAGAAGTGGTCTTGATGTACCCTTGAGATGAATCTCTCCATCTCCCATGACTCGAAGGTGAAAGCTTTTGCCTTCCCTTTCCTCTTTCTAGAGGTTTCTTCGACCTTAGGTGCCATAAATGGTTATAGAAAAACAAAAAGCAACGCTTTTACCACACCAAACTTAGAAGGTTTGCTTGTCCTCGAGCAAAAGAAGAAAGAAGGGAGTAGTAGAAGAAGAAAATGGAGGAGATAGAGGGGGCTTTGTGGTTCGGCCAAGGGGTGGGTTTGGGAGGGAAAGTGGTTGAATTTGGATGGTGGGGTAGGTGAGGTTTTATGAAGGATGGATGTGAGTGGTGAAGAGAATGGTGGGATTTGATAGGTGAGGGGTTTTTGGGGAAGAGGTATTGAGGTGATTAGTGAGTGGGTGAAGAAGAGAGAGAGTGGTGGGGTAGGTGGGGATCCTGTGGGGTCCACAGATCCTGAGGTGTCAAGGATAGCTCATCCCTGCACCAAGTGGCGTGCAAAAATGCCCTTTCTGCCAATCCTGGTGTTAAACGCCGGGCTGCTGCCCCTTTCTGGCGTTTAACGCCAGCTTCTTGCCCATTCCTGGCGTTAAACGCCAGTCTGGTGCCCCTTTCTGGCGTTAAACGCCCAGAATGGTGCCAGACTGGGCGTTAAATACCCATTTGCTGCCCTTACTGGCGTTTAAACGCCAGCAAGCTTTTCCACCAGGGTGTGCTATTTTTCTTTCTATTTTTCATTCTGTTTTTTCTTTTTCAATTATTTTTGTGACTTCACATGATCATCAACCTATAGAAAACATAACAATGGAAAATAGATAAATATAGCATTAGGTTGCCTCCCAACAAGCGCTTCTTTAATGTCAGTAGCTTGACAGTGGGCCCTCATGGAGCCTCACAGATGTTCAGAGCAATGTTGGAACCTCCCAACACCAAACTTAGAGTTTGAATGTGGGGGTTCAACACCAAACTTAGAATTTAGTTGTGGCCTCCCAACACCAAACTTAGAGTTTGACTGTGGGGGCTCTGTTTGACTCTGTTTTGAGAGAAGCTCTTCATGCTTCCTCTCCATGGTTACAGAGGGATATCCTTGAGCCTTAAACACAAAGGATTCTTTATTCACTTGAATGATCAATTCTCCTCTGTCAACATCAATCACAGCCTTTGCTGTGGCTAGGAAGGGTCTGCCAAGGATGATGGATTCATCCATGCACTTCCCAGTCTCTAGGACTATGAAATCATTAGGGATGTAATGGTCTTCAATCTTTACCAGAACATCCTCTACAAGTCCGTAAGCTTGTTTTCTTGAATTGTATGCCATCTCTAGTGAGATTCTTGCAGCTTGTACCTCAAAGATCACTAGCTTCTCCATTACAGAGAGAGGCATGAGGTTTATGCTTGACCCTAGGTCACACAGAGCCTTCTCGAAGGTCATAGTGCCTAATGTACAGGATATTGAGAACTTCCCAGGGTCCTGTCTCTTTTGAGGTAATCTCTGCCTAGTCAAGTTATCCAGTTCTTTGGTGAGCAAAGGGGGTTCATCCTCCCAAGTCTCATTGCCAAATAACTTGTCATTTAGCTTCATGATTGCTCCAAGGTACTTAGCAACTTACTCTTCAGTGACATCTTCGTCCTCTTCAGAGGAAGAATACTCATCAGAGCTCATGAATGGCAGAATTAAATCCAATGGAATCTCTATGGTCTCAGTGTGAGCCTCAGATTCCCATGGTTCCTCATTAGGGAACTCATTGGAGGCCAGTGGACGTCCATTGAGGTCCTCCTCAGTGGCGATCACTGCCTCTTCCTCCTCTCCAAATTTGGCCATGTTGATGGCCTTACACTCTCCTCTTGGATTCTCTTCTGTATTAGTTGGAAGTGTACTAGGAGGAAGTTTAGTAACTTTCTTACTCAGCTGACCCACTCGTGCCTCCAAGTTTCTAATGGAAGACCTTGTTTTAGTCACGAAACTTTGAGTGGTTTTGATTAGATCAGGGACCATGGTTGCTAAGTCAAAGTGGCTCTGCTTAGAATTCTCTGTCTGTTGCTGAGAAGATGATGGAAAGGGTTTGCCATTGCTAAACCTGTTTCTTCCACCATTATTGTTGTTGAAACCTTGTTGAGGTCTCTGTTGATCCTTCCATGAGAGATTTGGATGATTTCTCCATGAAGGATTATAGGGGTTTCCATAGGGTTTTCCCATGTAATTCACCCCTTCCATTGATGGATTCTCAGGATCATAAGCTTCTTCTTCAGATGAAGCGTCCTTAGTACTGCTTGGTGCAGCTTGCATTCCAGACAGACTTTGAGAAATCATATTGACTTGCTGAGTCAATATTTTGTTCTGAGCCAATATGGCATTCAGAGTATCAATCTCAAGAACTCCTTTCTTCTGATTTGTCCCATTGTTCACAGGATTCCTTTCAGAAGTGTACATGAATTGGTTATTTGCAACCATTTCAATGAGTTCTTGAGCTTCTGCAGACGTCTTCTTCAGATGAAGAGATCCTCCAGCAGAGCTGTCCAATGACATCTTGGACAGTTTAGACAGACCATCATAGAAGATACCTATGATGCTCCATTCAGAAAGCATGTCAGAAGGACACTTTCTGATCAATTGTTTGTATCTTTCCCAAGCTTCATAGAGGGATTCACCTTCCTTCTGTCTGAAGGTTTGGACTTCCACTCTAAGCTTACTCAATTTTTGAGGTGGAAAGAACTTTGCCAAGAAGGCATTGACTAGCTTTTCCCAAGAGTTCAGGCTTTCTTTAGGTTGTGAGTCCAACCATATCCTAGCTCTGTCTCTTACAGCAAAAGGGAATAGCATAAGTCTGTAGACCTCAGGATCAACCCCATTGGTCTTAACAGTGTCACAGATTTGCAAGAATTCAGCTAAAAACTGATGAGGATCTTCCAATGGAAGTCCATGGAACTTGCAATTCTGTTGCATTAGAGAAACTAATTGAGGCTTAAGCTCAAAGTTTTTTGCTCCAATGGCAGGGATAGAGATGCTTCTCCCATAAAAGTTAGGAGTAGGTGCAGTAAAGTCACCCAGCACCTTCCTTGTATTGTTGGCATTGTTGTTGTTTTCGACTGCCATATCTTCTTCTAGTTTGAAGATTTCTGTTAGGTCCTCTACAGAGAGTAGTACTTTAGCTTCTCTTAGCTTTCGCTTCAAGGTCCTTTCAGGTTCAGGGTCAACCTCAACAAGAATGCTTTTGTCTTTGCTCCTGCTCATATGAAAGAGAAGAGAACAAGAAAATATGGAATCCTCTATGTCACAGTATAGAGATTCCTTGAGATGTCAGAGGAAAAGAAGAATAGAAGGAGAAGGTAGAAGAATTCGAACTTATCAAGAGGGATAGAGTTCGAATTGTGTATTGAGGAGGAGTGTTAGTCCTTAAATAGAAGGATGTGAGAAGAGGGGAAGAATTTTCAAAAATAAGGTAAAAGATTTTGAAAAATTTTTGAAAAATTGAAGAATAATTTTCGAAAATTAAAGTTGGGAAAGAAATAAAGTGATTTTTGAAAAAGATTTTGAAATTAGAAATCAAAAAGATATGATTGAAAACTATTTTGAAAAAGATTTGATTTTTAAAATTAATGACTTGGCTAACAAGAAATTTAAAAGATATGATTCAAACATTAAACCTTTCTCAACAGAAAAGGCAACATACTTGAAATGTTGAATCAAATCATTAATTGTTAGCAAGTATTTTTGAAAAATGGAAAGAAATTGATTTTGAAAATATATGATTGAAAAGATATGATTTGAAAAAGATTTGATTTTGAAAAATTATGGAAACTTGAAAAAATTTGAATTAAAAACAAAATCTTCCCTCTTGTGCCATCCTGGCATTAAACGCCCAGAATGGTATACATTCTGGCGTTTAACGCCCAAAATGCTACCCTTTTGGGCGTTAAACGCCCAGCCAGGTACCCTGGCTGGCGTTTAAACACCAGTTTTCCTTCCTCACTGGGTGTTTTGAACGCCCAGCTTTTTCTGTGTAATTCCTCTGCTGTATGTTCTGAATCTTCAATTCTCTGTATTATTGACTTGAAAAGACACAAATTAAAATTTTTTTTGAATTTTTAATGATGAAGAATAATCAAAATGCAACTAAAATCAAATAAACAATGCATGTAAGACACCAAACTTAGAAGTTTGTATACTATTGACACTAACAAATTGAAAATGCATATGAGAAATAACAAAACACACAAAACAAGAGAATTTAAAGATCAGAGCAAGGAAATCATCAAGAACATCTTGAAGATCAATGAAGACACATGAATGAATTCGAAAAATGCAAGAAGAATAGAAACATGCAATTGACACCAAACTTAAAATTAGACACTAGACTCAAACAAGAAACATAAAATATTTTTGATTTTAAGATTTTATAATTTTTTTGGATTTTTTTAAAAATTGAGTGAAAAAGAAAATAAGGATATCAAAATTCTTAATAAGAATTTCCAGGAATCATGCAATGTTAGTCTAAAGCTTTAGTCTAAAAAGATTAGACATGGCTAGCCAAGTTTCAGCAGGACATTACATAAAAGAGCTAAATTGATGAAAATCAATCAGCTTTGGTGATGATGAAAACATCATCTGAAACTCTATAATTCATTCTTAAGAACTCTGAAGAACAAAATAAAACAAAATAACCTAATCTAAGCAACAAGATGAACCGTCAGTTGTCCAAACTCAAACAATCCCCGACAACGGCGCCAAAAACTTGGTGCATGAAATTGTGATCATCAATGGCGCCATCAACATGGTACGCTCAATTGCAATTTCAACTCTTTATCACAACTTCGCACAACTAACCAGCAAGTGCACTGGGTCGTCCAAGTAATAAACCTTACGCGAGTAAGGGTCGATCCCATGGAGATTGTTGGCATGAAGCAAGCTATGGTCATCTTGTAAATCTCAGTCAGGCGGATTCAAATGGTTATGGAGGATTGATAATTAAAAGATGAATAAAACATAAAATAAAGATAGAGATACTTATGTAATTCATTGGTGAGAATTTCAGATAAGCATATGGAGATGCTTTGTCCCTTCCGTCTCTCTGCTTTCCTACTGTCTTCATCCAATCCTTCTTACTCCTTTCCATGGAAAGCTGTATGTTGGGCATCACCATTGTCAATGGCTACAGTCCCGTCCTCTCAGTGAAAATGTTCAACGCACTCTGTCACAGCACGGCTATTCATCTGTCGATTCTCGATCATGTCGGAATAGAATCCAGTGATTCTTTTGCGTCTGTCACTAATGCCCCACAATCGCGAGTTTGAAGCTCGTCACAGTCATTCAATCCTTGAATCCTACTCAGAATACCACAGACAAGGTTTAGACCTTCCGGATTCTCAAGAATGCCACCATCAATTCTAGCTTATACCACGAAGATTCTGATTAAGGAATCCAAGAGATACACATTCAAGCCTTGTTTGCATGTAGAACGGAAGTGGTTGTCAGGCACGCGTTCATAAGTGAGAATGATGATGAGCGTCACATAATCATCACATTCATCAAGTTCTTGAGTTCGAATGAATATCTTGGAACAAGAATAAGCTGAATTGAATAGAAGAACAATAGTAATTGCATTAATACTCGAGGTACAGCAGAGCTCCACACCTTAATCTATGGTGTGTAGAAACTCCACCGTTGAAAATACATAAGAACAAGGTCTAGGCATGGCCGTGAGGCCAGCCCCATGATCTAAGATAGCATAAGACTACTCAAAGATAGCTACCCAGATGAAAATACAATAGTAAAAGGTCCTATTTATCGAGAACTAGTAGCCTAGGGTTTACAGAAATAAGTAAATAACGTATAAATCCACTTCCGCGCCCACTTGGTATGTGCTTGGGCTGAGCATTGAAGCATTTTCGTGTGGAGACTTTTCTTGGAGTTAAACGCCAGCTTTTGTGCCAGTTTGGGCGTTTAACTCCCACTTCTGTGCCAGTTCCGGCGTTAAACGCCGGGCAGTCTTGAGCTGATTTGGAACGCCGGTTTGGGCCATCAAATCTCAGGCAAAGTATGAACTATTATATATTGCTGGAAAGCCCAGGAAGTCTACTTTCCAACGCAATTGAGAGCGCACCACTTGGTCTTCTATAGCTCTAGAAAATCCACTTCGAGTGCAGGGAGGTCAGAATCCAACAGCATCTGCAGTCCTTTTTCAGCATCTGAATCAGATTTTTGCTCAGGTCCCTCAATTTCAGCCAGAAAATACCTGAAATCACAGGAAAACACACAAACTCATAGTAAAGTCCAGAAAAGTGAATTTTAAATAAAAACTAATAAAAATATAATAAAAACTAACTAAAATATACTAAAAACATACTAAAAACAATGCCAAAAAGTGTATAAATTATCCGCTTATCAATTATAAAGGTCGATGAAAAAGAGAAAGCTTTCCCAGCAAAGGACACTGCACAATTTTCTAACCACTACTGTGAGCAGATGTTCCCCATTCTGGCAGAAAGGAATTATAATAATGAATACCTTCTCATCCTCCCACCCGAAATTGCTGAATTTGTTGAGCCCTGTATTGCACAATGCCACTAGGGATTCCTACAGAGACAGCCATGGCAGGTTAATCTTTCATGAGTAGTTGAATTCTACTCCAATTTCCACTTGCCAACCCTGCAGTTTGTCTATGTCCGTCAGAAGCAAGTCCCCATTACAGAATCAGCCATTCAACGAGCTTTAGATCTTCTCCCAGCTCCAGAAGGACGGGACGCATTTCAAGAAGCCGCACTCAAGCACCAGACATACCAATTTGACCGAGACGCTGTTCTCAGAGTTATCACACAACCTGGCAGTAGATGGATTTATGGATACCATCGTTCCCGACCTAAGGGAATATCGGCTTCCGCACTGACCTTAGAGGCTCACGTATGGGCACAGATTATATCCCATCACGTCTTTCCGAGCACTCATGAGTCCTCTTTTACTGCAGACATGGCCGTTCTACTATGGTGCATCCTTACAGACCAGCCTTTAAACTTACCAAGACACATTCGGAGTGCTATGGGGCATGTATAAATTGCGGGCAACTTACCTTTTCCCGCCTTGGTTTTGGATCTTGTCGTAGCAGCCGGAGTCTCCTACAGAGTTGGGGACACCAAAGCCATGCTTCCACGGGATGATCAGTATGTCTCTAACGGGAAATATATCAGACCACCGACAGCCACTACCAGCCAGCCTGCAAAACAAGCTGCAGACATTCCTCCTTCCACACCATAAGCAACTTCAACAAGTCAGCTGCTCCATCAAATACTGGAGAGGTTGGACCGGCAAGAACAGAAAGCAAAGCTACGAGAGCGTCGCAACTAGCGCCGATTCAAATACCTCAAGGAGATACTCACAAGAAACCACAAACTTGACAAAGACCCAAACATTCCGGACTCCACTTCATTTACCAGCACAGAGAGCCATGACGGTCCCGACTGTGGGGATACTGCTACCAGCCCACCTTTGTTCCTAACAGATGGCACCGAGGATGGTGCAAAGCCTTAAGTGTGGGGAGGTCGGTCAGTACCTGATTTCCGTAGGTAATTTCTCTTCCCTAACATCAATAAAGTAGGATATTTAGTCAGTTTTTCTTTAGGATAGATTGTTTAGAAATAGGATTATTTGCATGCATGTTCTATTTAGTTGAGATATAATAAGTTTCTTTTAAGACCCTATTTTTGAAAAATTTCACTAATTTAAACCAAAATTTAAATGTTAAACTTGTTTAAAGATTGTAAATTGGAACATGGTTTTTGAGCTAAAGAACACACAACCTGTGAAACTGAGCCTAATTACATGGTTACATTATTTAACCATAAATATTTTATTCTTGTGTGTTTACTTCTCTATGATTGTAATTTGTATTTTGTTTTATCCTATATGTCCAATGTTTAATGTGTTATTTGCATGCATATGATTGAGGCCATTACTTGTTTAGCTCACTTATCCCAAATAAGCCTACCCTTTAAATCACCTTTGTTTACCACTTTGAGCCTTTTTATCCCTTTGTTCTATGTTTTACCACATCACTAGCCTCAAGCAGAAAAACAATTAAACACCCCAAATTGAATCTTTGGTTAGCTTAAGATAGAGATTGTGTGTTGATTAAGTATGGGGAAAACTGTGGGAACATGGGTTAATAAGAGAATGTATCATGTTTCTAAATTTAAATATTGGAAAATTTGGGTACCTACTCATATAAAACAGAATATCAAAAATTCCATATGCATTGATATGTTATTTTAGTTTTTATGTCTCTATAAAAATAATAATAATAATAATAATAATAATAATAATAATAATAATAATAATAATAATAATAATAATAATAATAATAATAAGGGGACAAAATTACCTCAATGCCAAGTCAATAAAAGATCAATGCATATGTGATGCAAGTAAAAGAAAGGTTAAAGCATGAGTATGTAATGTAAAGGGGGAAATTTTGGGTAGCTAGGTATGAAATTAGGAGATATATAGAGTATATGTATGTTAGGTGAAAGCTTAGGTTAATTAAAGATTCAATTTATAAGCTCACTTAGCCATATGTACACCCTTACCTTTACCTTAGCCCCATTACAACCTTGAAAAGACCTCATGATGCTTGCATTGGTACCTTAAATATTGTTGATTGGTTAGGTGAAGAACAAAGTTTAGAAAGCATCATTAGAGAAGGATAGAGTGATTACCCTATACACTAAAGAGATTAGAGTGCACATACACCATCAGTGATGGTTCAATGCTTGATTCTATGTTCCCTGCTTTCACGAGCTGTCTTCTTACAAATTCACTTGCTTTTACTGTATGAATTGAATTAGTGAGATTTAATCTATGTTTATCTTAAGAGAACTTATTTGCCTTTAACCGAATAGACAAAATCATATAGTTGCATTCATATATATAGGTTGCATTGCATTGCATGAGTCTTACATGTCCCTATTCATTCATATTTATCTCCTTCAACTAAGCATGAGGACATGCTAATGTTTAAGTGTGGGAGGTTGATAAACCATTATTTTATGATTTATATTGTATTTAATTGAGTGGTTTTATCAAGTCTTTCACCCACTTATTCATATGATTAGCATGATGTTACAAGTCCTTCCCAAAATTGTTCTATGATTGAAAACTTGCTTCCTAAAGATCTTTTAATTGTATATTTTTATTCTCCTTTATACCATTCGATGCCATGATTTGTGTGTTAAGTGTTTCAGGCTTCATAGGGCAGAAATGGCTTAGAGAATGGAGAGGAAGCTTGCAAAAATGGAAGGAACACAAGAAATTGAGGAGATGACCAGCGAGAAGCGACGCAGACGCATGACTCACGTGTCCGCGCGAAATGGAGAAAGTCACAGCGACGCGAACACGTGCCTGACGTGAGCGCGCGGATTGGAATCTGCACGAGTGATGCAAATGTGTGGACGACGCGTACACGTGGCAACGAAAAACGCTGGATGACGCGAACGCGTGGACAACGCGGTCGCGTGACTTGCGCGATCTACAGAATTTACAGAAATCGCTGGCATGGATTTTGGGCCGCATTTTAACCCAGTTTTTGGCCCTGAAACGCATATTAGAGCCAGGGAACATGCAGAGACTAGAGACAACTCTCATTCTACATAATTTTAGTTTTAGTTTTTGAATCTAGATAGAGAATTCTACCTCTTCCTCTAGGTTTTTCTTTTACACTCATAGTTTTGAATTTGATTGTTTTGCTTTAGTTACTGGGAAGAGCCTACCTCTGGAACTGATTATGCTAGTTCATTTTCTTTACCTTATTTACTCCTTTATATTTTTAATCCTTATTCAGAGTTACAATTGGGAAGCTTTTATGACTTATTGAGATTTATTAATGCAAGAACTATTTTATTTTTAATTGATCTTTTGATTATTATTTATCATGTCTTCTTTTTATTCTCTCCTTAATTTTGTGAAGTCTATATTTATGATAATGGAGTAGTTCCGTAAATTGATTGGGAGCGGATTAAAAAGAGAACCTTGATTTGGGATACTCAAGAGCTCAATTGTAATTGGTTCGTTGTTGGTTGGCTGGTTAGTCACCAACTCTAATCCTTCCCAAGGGAGAGGACTAGGACCTGTGAATAGAAGTTGACTCCTAACTAGTTGACTTTTCCCTAAATTAGTGAGGGTGAACTAAGTAGAAACAACTACTAATTATTAATTGATCTTGAGAAAATTCTAACAAGGATAGAACGTCTGATTAATCTTCTCCCGGTCAAGGTTTTTATTTGAATTACATAAATTCTCTGATTTAATTTCCTATTTACCAAACTCAAAAACATTTTGGAAAACCTCTGGTTAATAAAATAGCACATCTTTCTTCAACTCATTGGGAGATGACCTGGGACTTATACTCCCAGTATTTTTATTTCTAAAAATTGTGACAACCCCTTTTAAATTGGTGAGGCAGATTTTAGATGGTTAAGAGCTATACGTGCAACGCTGTTTTCCTTAATAATTCTTAATCTGAAAATTTCCACCACTGCCAAGAACCTTATGGAAACACCTACAACTCCTCATAGAGAAATTATCCTAACCATTCTTGGAAGGATCAACAGAAGCCTCAGCAAGGCTTCAACAATAATCAAGGGGGATGTGATGCTAGGGCATCATGGCTTGTTTTTCTATGCTTCTACACCTTTAATTTTCACTAATCATGCTTAATTATTGAGTATTTTTATTTCTTTAATCATAAATTACTTTCAACTCTTTGAGTTTATCTATTTTGCAAAATTTTATGGAAAAAGGAAGTAAAAAACACAAAACAAGGAGCTTCAAGGCAAAGGAAAGCAAAATATTGAAGCACCAACGTTAGAGGGAACGTTGGTGAACCAACGTTGCCACTCCAACGTGCTCGACAAAAGGAAAGGAAGGGAAGGCAACGTTTGAGCCAAAGTTGGTTCTCAAACGTTACCTCAAACGTTGGCCATGGGAAAGTTCATAGTTGGAGCCAAAGTTGGTGCTCCAACGTTGCTAGCAACGTGCTCGATGGTTTTCAAGGTGCCATAGTTGGAGTCATAGTTGGAGTCCAACTATACCTCCAACTATGCTCCTGACAGCCTGACGGGGCCTTCTTCAAACTAGAATAACTTGAGCTTCAGAGCTCCAAATGAAGTTATTCTAAATGATTGGAAAGTAGACATTCAGTGATTTCAAAGCATATATGACACTACATGGTGGAATCTAAGATTGAGGGAGAAAACTTCCCTGAAAAGTGCAAAGATGAACATTTTAACCTGTAGTAAGGCCAGCTGACCTCTGCACCTTCGATCGAGTATAACTCGAGCTGTAGAGCTCCAAATTATGTGCTTTCAACATTGGAAAGTAGACATTTAGGACTTTCCAACAATATATAATAGTATGGGATGGACAACAAGTTTAAGCTTCAGAATTGGATGTTGTTACCAATGCGGTGTACTAACGTCTGGGGTCAAACGTTGGGTCCAATGTTCGGTCCAACTTTGGATACAACTTTGGGTTAAACATTAAAGCAGGCCTGGGAGCATTTCTCAATGTTTGTGACACCAAAAATGGCCCCAATGAATGCCAATACACCCTTGAAGCATGCATTCACCTCTCAAGCAAGCAAGCACACAATTGTCAACCAATCAAGGCACAAGAAGCATCTAGATAAGGAAATTTAATTTAATTGTAATTTGCTTTCAATTTCATTTCAATTTGTAATTTAGAAAAGCCTATATAAAGGCCTTAGCTTTATAGAATTAGAGGGGGGCTGAATTCTAGGAGAACACCATAGAGGAGGGGTTTTCGGACTCCCTCACTCACGCTTTTCTTCTCTTTCCTTTCTTTCTTACATTGTAAATATTTTAGTTATGAATTTCTAACTCTTTCCATTGGGAAAGAGAGCTCTATTGTTTTTCAATGGATTAAATTTTTTTATTGTTCTTTCTCTCTTCCATTCTCTTGATTTGCTAGAAAGATTTCGTTTTTCATTCAAGTGAGCAATTGTCTCGGAAGAGAAATTATTCTTACTTGGGTTTCCTTTGAGCCTTGGAAAAGGGATGAGGAAACCATTCTAGAAATGCTTTCTCACATTGGATTAGGTTGGGGGTTGGATGTATATAGTGACATGTAATCCTACCAATACTTTGATCTATGAAAGTGTGTGGTATAATCAGTGACCAAACTTTATCTCTTTCCATGAGC
The DNA here is from genome assembly GCF_003086295.3 of Arachis hypogaea. NCBI lineage: Eukaryota > Viridiplantae > Streptophyta > Magnoliopsida > Fabales > Fabaceae > Arachis > Arachis hypogaea. The sequence continues at coordinate 64,276,455 of NC_092044.1, read as the reverse complement.
AATTAGATCAAGGAATTGGGTAATTGTTCAAGCTTAGAGAGATTGAATTTCCAAGGAATTGGGATTCAATCACCTAAGATTGCTAAGAGGTCAATGAGTTGCATGGATTGAGGAAGAGATGAGAGCAATTGATCCGGAGAATTCAATATCTCTTTATCCCAATGCTCTTCTTTTTTGTTACTTTTAGTTATTTACTTTCTTATATTTTACTTTCCCATACTTTACTTTTCTTGCTCTTTTATTTTCCAGCACTTTACTTTTCTTACCATTTACTTTCTTGTATTTTATTGCTTTCCTTTACTTTTACGTCATTTACATTTCCTTGATGCTTATCATCCAATTGTGCTTGTCTAACTAGGCTAATTAATCAACCATTGCTTGCTTAATCCGTTAATCTCTGTGGGATTCAACCTCACTCTATTGTGAGTTATTACTTGAGGACAATGCGGTGCACTTGCCGGTGGAAATTTGTTGAGAGATAAGTTTTCGTGCATCAAATTTTTGGCGCCGTTGCCGGGGATTAATTGTGATTAACAAACTACCGGTTGGTTGATTACCTAGATTAGACATTTTTATTTTATTTTGTTCATTTAAGTTCTTTTAAATTTTTTTATTTTCTCTTGCTAGTAAGGTGTTTGTGTTATTGCTTCACTAAGAATTCCTTATCTCTGATATAAGGAATTTTAATTTTTCTTAGTGATTGTGTTTTACAAAATTCAAATGGAGTTTACTTCACATTCTGATCAATCATATCATATGGGATATTGTCCACCACCACAAAATGATTTAAGTTATTATCTTAATGGTGGCTGGGAATATCACTAAGGAATGATAAAGTATGAGCAATCAAATAAAATGAAAAATCTCCCAGAGCCACAAGATAGCTCATATTGTTATGACAACTACCAAAATTTTGGCTTGGGAAAGGATTTTAATGCTGCATACCCCATTCATCGTGGAATATCATCCCGAAATTGTCCAACCTATGCACCTCCACAAAATCTTCAAGAATTTGCAATAGAAGAACTCTCCAAGAGATACCTCTTCATTGCCCAACTCAGTGAGTTCTTAAGGCAAAATGTAAGAGAGATGATTGAAGATATGAAAATCTCACGGAGAAATCAAGAAGAGCAAATGAGACAATTGGCACAATATTTTGTTAAGGAACCAACCAATGTCTTTCCTTGGCCAGGGGAAGAATATCATGTAATCAGTCTAAGGAGTGGAGAAGTGCTTCATGAGGGTGAAAATGAGGAATTGGTAGAGCAAGTGAAAGAGATCCTTGTACCAAGTGAGCCAGCATTCCAAGAAGTCCTTGATGAAAAAGACACTCCAACCATCCCACAGCACCCAAGTTTTGAAAACAAAGAAGTGAAGGCAATCAACCAAAGCACTGGAATAAGGATTGTGACTAAGAATCAATTGACTATATCCATGAAAAGGAGAGGGTCAAAGAACAATCCAACCCCTGCTCCAACAAGCAAGTTCACTCAAGCTAACAACAAAAGAAAGCTTGTTGGGAGGCACTCAAAACAGGGGACATCCACTTACTCTTCTCTCCTCTTGAGGTCATTCCTCTTAACAAACTGGAAGAAGAGGAAGAAAATTGAGAACAACATGTCAAGATAATGACATTAAAAGAGCGCTTGTTGGGAGGCAACCCAATCGTAGGTAACATTTTCTTTCCTTGCTTAGTTTACTTTCAATAATTTGACATATGATTGCATTCTAAGTTTGGTATTGTCATGCAACAATTTGAATTTTAATCTTCACTTGGTACTTACAACATTCTAAAATGAGAGTGTCACACTAAGTTTGGTGTTGCCACTTATTTTCCATGCAAAGTACCATGCATACATTACTTATTAATGCAATCACATTGTCTCTGTTTCTTGTACCTTTATTTTATCCTTAATTTTGCTTGCTTAAGCACATGAATTCCTCATGTTTCATTGTGTGAGACACTCATGATCCATCATAGACCCCATCACCACTGTTTCACTTGTTGCTTGAGGATAAGCTATCATTCTAAGTTTGGTGTGGGAAGGGGAAGAATAGGAGAAAAAGGACAACAATAATAAAGATGAACTACAAGGTGGTAAAGTTCCTTTTCCCTCTTACTTGTTTCCAGTATGTTCAATTGCATGATTGTCTATTATTTTCTTTGTATGTATGTGTGATTGTGGCTTGTGAATAAGCATAGTTTGATGTTTGAACTGTAACATGTTGTTGTGACATTATGATTACCATCTTGAATTTTATGAGTTCAAAGCAATTTAGTTTCGTGATCATAAACAAACAAGGTCATTAAAGAAGAAGTTAGCATAGGCATATAAGTATTGGGAAGCTAGCATGACTATTGTTGCTCAATTGCATTTGAATTTTATTTAATTGAAGTTTTCATCTAGGACATTTTATGAAATTTTTAAAATCATGAAAACCTTGAAGAAGCAATTGCAAATAAGGCAAGAAAAGAAAAGGGAAAGAATGAGAAAGCTGAAGGCTCTGAGTACCAATGACAATTCATTTGTTAAGTACTTGTGGTGTTTATGTATCAAGCAAAAAACTTGAAAACAAAACACTTAGAGTCAAGGTTAGGCTCAAGTGCAAAAGCACTCCCTCAAAGCTCAAGGCTCTGAGCATCAATGATTAAAGAGTCAAAAAGAGAAGAAACAAAATGAGCTAAAAGAGTCCTCTAATTAAATGCTTGTGGTGCTTATGTATCAAGTCGTAATACTTGAAAACAAAACATTTAGAGTCGTAGCTTTGCCTTTAACTCATGGTGCAAAGCACCCAAAAAAATAAGCTAAAAAGAGAATGAAAAGCTTGCTTCAAGGAAGGAACATAAAGAAAAAGATTTCATAAAGTGAGCTAGATAGAAGCATCAACCATTTGAATTTCTTTTGTGATTGATGCATGCATAGAAAACTAGTTAACCATGAACAGTACACTGCTATTCTTCTCACCTTGGATTGTCAAAACTTATTGCATGATTCTCTCCTTGCTTGGGGACAAGCAAGATTTAAGTTTGGTGTTGTGATGCCAGGGCATCATGACTTGTTTTTCTATACTTTTTCACCTTTAATTTTCATTAATCATGCTTAATTATTGAGTATTTTTATGCTTAAATTATAAATTACTTTCATCTCTTTGAGTTCATCTATTTTGCAGAAATTTATGGAAAAAGGAAGTAAAAAACACAAAATAAGCATGAAAAAAGAAAGGAGCTTAAAAGGCAAAGGAAAGCAAAATATTGAAGCACCAACGTTGGAGGGAACGTTGGTGAACCAACATTGCCACTCCAACGTGCTCGACAAAAGGAAAGGAAGAGAAGGCAACATTTGAGCCAAAGTTGGTTCTCAAACATTACCTCAAACGTTGGCCATGGGAAAGTGCATAGTTGGAGCCAAAGTTAGACTCCAACTATGCCTTAAACTACTTTTCAAGAAACCATAGTTGGAGCCAAAGTTGGACCTCCAACTATGCCTCAAACTACTCCCATAGTGCAACGTTGGAGCCAAAGTTGGTGCTCCAATGTTGCTGGCAATGTGCTCGATGGTTTTCAAGGTGCCATAGTTGGAGCCATAGTTGGAGTCCAACTATACCTCGAACTATGCTCCTGACAGCCTGACGGGGCCTTCTTCAAACAAGAATAACTTGAGCTACAAAGCTCCAAATGAAGTGAGTTCAAATGCATTGGAAAGTAGACATTCAGGGCTTTCCAAGAATATATGGCACTACATGGTGGACAATAAGATTGAGGGAGAAAACTGCCCCGAAATGTGCAAAGATGAACATGTCAACCTGTAGTAAGCGCAGCTGACCTCTGCATATTCGATCGCATATAACTCGAGCTGTGGAGCTTCAAATGATGCGCTTTCAACGGAATTTTAAAGTAGACATTTAAGGCTTTCTAACAATATATAATAGTATGGGGTGGGCAATATGTTTAAGCTTCAAAATTGGACGTTGTTACCAATGCTGTGCACCAATGTTTGGGGTCAAACGTTGGGTCCAACGTTGGGTCCAACTTTGGGTCCAACTTTGGCTCCAACTTTGGGTTAAACGTTGAAGTAGGCCTGGGAGCATTTCTCAACGTCTGTGACACCAAAAATGGCCCCAATGAATGCCAATACACCCAAGAAGCATGCATTCACTTCTCAAGCAAGCAAGCACACAATTGTCAACCAATCAAAGCACAAGAAGCATCTAGATAAGGAAATTTCATTTAATTGTAATTTTCTTTCAATTTCATTTCAATTTGTAATTTAGAAAAGCCTATATAAAGGCCTTAGCTTCATAGAATTAGAGGGGGGCTGAATTCTGGGATAACACCATAGAGGAAGGATCTTCGGACTCCCTCACTCACGCTTCTCATCTCTTTCCTTTCTTTCTTACATTGTAAATATTTTAGTTATGAATTTCTAACTCTTTTCCTTGGAAAAGAGAGCTCTATTATTTTTCAATAGATTAAAATTGTTTTTATTGTTCTTTCTCTCTTCCATTCTCTTGATTTGCTAGAAAGATTTCGTTCTTCATTCAAGTGAGCAATTGTCTCGGAAGAGAAATTGTTCATACTTGGGTTTCCTTTGAGCCTTGGAAAAGGGATGAGGAAACCATGCTAGAAATGCTTTCTCACATTGAATTAGGTTGGGAGGTGGATGGATATAGTGACATGTAATCCTACCAATACTTTGATCAATGAAGGTGTGTGGTATAATCAGTGACCAAACTTCATCTCTTCCCATGAGTAATTAGATCAAGGAATTGGGCAATTGTTCAAGCTTAGAGGGATTGAATTATCAAGGAATTGGGATTCAATCACCTAAGATTGCCAAGAGATCAATGAGTTGCATGGATTGAGAAAGAGATAAGAGCAATTGATTCGGAGAATTCAATATCTCTTTATCCCAATGCTCTTCTTTTTTGTTACTTTTAGTTATTTACTTTCTTATATTTTACTTTTCCGTACCTTACTTTTCTTGCTCTTTTATTTTGCAGCACTTTACTTTTCTTACCATTTACTTTCTTGTATTTTATTGCTTTCCTTTACTTTTACGTCATTTACATTTTCTTGTTGCTTATCATCCAATTGTGCTTGTCTAACTAGGCTAATTAATCAACCATTGCTTTCTTAATCCGTTAATCTCTGTGGGATTCCACCTCATTCTATTGTGAGTTATTACTTGACGACAATTCAGTGTACTTGCCGGTGAAAGTTTGTTGAGAGACAAGTTTTTGTGTATCACAAAATTAAGCTATTACATAGAAATAGTGTCGGTGCTCATTGTGACTGCTTTATGGACAAACTCAGGACAATGCTTTAACCACCCTGAATTTGGACCTCAACTTCCACCAAGCAACTATCCTTCACCAGAAAACCCTAGTATTGACTGGTGAAGTAACTGAGTGGAATCAATCTTGATCCACCACGTTCATGGTTTGAGAAACTAAACCAGTAATTAGCTGCAAGTAGAGAAAAGGAGAAGTTAGGTTATTGGATTAAATTAAATGTTTTAGTAGTGTCAAATATTAATTGAACTATCAATTTGTGTCCCTGGCATCAGGGAAATTTCATACAGTTTTAAGGGTGAACTAAACTCTACCTTTTCCAAAGTGATGCTTGGCTTGCTTTTGGTCAAGTATGTGTAATGTTATCTATGCGTATATTTTTAAAATGAGAGAAAGTGTCGATGAGTTAGATAAGGCTAAGTATAAAAAAAAGATGACTGCCAAATCCAGGGCCGTTTCCTTTGGGATATAGCTTTATCTTCTTGCAAGAAATAGCATTATGACCAATGTAAGTAAATTGCAAAGCAAAATTTCAGACACTTTGGAAGCATATATTAGAAACAAAGCAGGGTGATTGTTGTACCACTCAGTTTTCAGCATTGAATGTTTTAAAGTCATAGCATTCTAAGTCCAATTTCGAGAAGTTGTTAATCTCCCAGACATGCTTGTAGGTCAACACATATTAGAAAATTAAGCCATGCCAAAATTAAGTCATAAATATCTTAGTTAAAAACTATAAGCATGTAACACCTTGAGACCAAGAGAATACGAATTTGAAGCTGATAACTCAGTCTTAATAAACTCCATGCTATTGAAAACGCCTGCAAGTAACAAACCACATTAGAACAAGCAACATGATCATGAACCAAATGATTAGAAAGTAATTTGTTATGCTTAATATTGTTAGCATAGAGTTTAAGAATTCCATATTATTTGATTAATCTCTGACTTTAAGGAGGAGTCAGGAGTGTATAAAAAATATTGTAACTTTTCAGTCATGTGCACATTTTAACGAACATATGGTGGGCAGCAAGAAATTTACATCATATTGGGGAAAGGAAATCCACCCATTTTCAAAAATCAAAACTTCTGCAATTGCTTCAAAGTATGAGGACAGGAAAGAGTGGTTTTCACAGGAAAAAACATTGGGAAAAATGAAAATTATTCTTGAGTAGGCATTGTATTGGTTAGATAAATAGATGGTATTTAAGGAAGTTGAGTAAGAAAAATAAAAACTAAAAAGAAAAATTAACTCACCATTAGAAGAGGAGTAGAATAGTGTTGTCGATGTCGGTGTCAGTGTCGGCGGTTATTATTATTAATATAAGGAACTCACCTTGAAGTTACAGTGAAGCTGATGAGAAATTTCTTGCAATAATAATCCTATATAATGCTAATTGTTACTTCCTGGATTTCTTTGGTGCTCTACATTAAAAAACACCATATATAAATTGCCGTAGGTAGAGCACTAGGTGCTGTTCCTACTTTCTCTCTAGGACCCTAAACCTTTCAAATACATAAGTGTAAAAATTTTAGTTATACAAAACGAATTTCTTGTTTTTTATTATTATAAACAAGTCTAAAACATTGAAATAAGTGAGTAGTGAGTGACAAATTCATGTACAAGTAAACTTGGAATACTTTATTAGGTTATAGACAGTAAAGAAATTAACATTGCAATTTGGAAATGATAATTTGGTTTTGGAACCCAACTTGGTCTCAAATAAAATGAACTAAAATTAATAAATAAATAAATTTGCTTACTGTGCAATCATCTGATGTCGTTGCTAATTTACCAATCTCAGAGTGGTTCCTATAATGTAACTATTGTTAGAAGTTCAAATTAAAATGAAGAGAACTAAAATTCTAAACCACACTAGAATTCCTATTTACCAGTCAATTGTTGTAACCTTCACATCATGACTTTTCAAAATAACAGGCATTACTTGGGGCTTGTTAACCTAATTTTTGGAAGTTTTCAATAAAGTCACATCACAATTGCAACCTATCTTAGTAAAATAAATCATAAAAAATATAAAATTGTTACCTGCCATACATAAACATTTCCATTACTAGAATCACTGACTATTTGAGATGCATATGGGCTAATGGCAGCCTGAAATTGCGCAGATCAACAAGAGGTAAAAAAATTAGGAGAATAGGATGCAAAATATCTGTGAATACTTGCTTTGTTTAATCTACCTTGACAAAAAATGATTCTGTGGGACATCTGAAAGGCCCTTGTCAAGTTAAAAGATGTTATAGAGATAAATGCTGCATAAAAAAGGTTAATATATTTTTATATTTTACTTGTCCTCTCAGCCCTATTAAAATTCTTCATGGATAAAGTGTTAATGGATGAAGTTACCAATTATCCATGCAGGATGCTGAAAGGAAAAGACCACTTTCATCTTGGGACAAGCTAGGTATGTCATATAATCTTTCCTGAAATAACAATGAAGATTACGATCAAAAACTTGATCTATCATTTTAAGCTTTTTGAATAATAATAATAATAATAATAATAATAATAATAATAATAATAATAATAATAATAATAGTGACATGAAAAGCTGAACATAGCTGACAATTTCTAGTATTTTTCACTCCTCTATTTTTCTGTCAAAATACATAAAACACCTATGTATAGTTAAATTATAATTATAACTAACCAAATATAGAGTTCAATTTTTATTTTCTAGTTGTCTATCTCCTTTGTGAAACATATATACATCCATTGTACTGAATCAATAAATCAACGGAATCAATAAATCAACTGAACGAAAACTTAGCTAAAACTTACAATTTGTAACCAGATGAATGGATTTCAATTATTTATGAATAAATGAAAATAATAGCAGTAACGGGAATCAGATGCAAAAGAAGGAAAGGGTTTGAAATTTGTGCTTATAGAGATCTTCCCGCGTGGAGAACTGGTGGCGAACGGTGGGCTTACTCTTGAATCTTCTCCTTCTCATCGCGGTTCCGATTAATTCACTCACGAACACTATGATCAGATTAGAATAATGCTACTCTTTTTCTGCAAGAAATTTTTTGGAACAAAATAAAAAGGAAATTGGAACAAGCATGAAACGGAAAAGAAATAATCAGAATTAAAAATAATCAAACCCTAGAATTAGATTAAGATTAAGAAAGGTTGAAGGAGAATAAGGACTTGTTTGGATTAGCTTTCAAGAAAAGATCTTTTTTTGAGTTATTTTTTTTTTAAATATCTTATAGAAAAGTAAAAGTAATTTTATGTTTGGATATCTCATGTAAAAAGGTCTTTTTATCTATCAATTATATTTGGGTATAACAATATAAAAGTACTTTTTTGTTTATTTATTACATGAAAAACCTTTTTTTAAAGAAAAAAGATCTTTTAAAAAAAGATGTAAATTACAACTTTTTAAAAAAGATCTTTTTTTTTTATTTTACTAGTGCTTTTACTTTTACTACTAAAAATTTGCCAAACATGTTAAAAAATAAAAAAAAATCTTTTTTTAATAAAATAATAGCGCCCAAACATGCAATAAATCACAGTCCACATAAAGAAAGAAGAAGAGATTGTGATGGAAAATAATTTTTTTATTCTCAATTTCAAAGAGAATAGCGATTGTGAGCACCGATTAGAAGTACAATGGTTCGTGAGAGGGTTTTTTGGAAAATAGCATATTGAGTGTGTTTTTTGGTGACTAGCATATTGAGTGTGTTTAGAAATAGGAATAGGTAACCATTTTTTAAACTTCTTAAAAAAATTAAGTATATTTACTAACGTTTTATTGTAAATGTTATCTAAAATACAATTTTATCTATATTGCTAACATTTTAATAAATATTAAGAGATAAATGTTACGAAACGTCTAAAATATAGTAGTGGGATTGAAGGAGTGAGAAAAAGTGTGTAAAAGTGAATAATTTATGAAGAAATGAAGTTTGGAATATTTTACAGCCATGCGTACGTACAAGCATTCGTGCTTACGCATAACTGCAGCTTTTACATTTATGCGTACGCACAGGAATTGATACGTATGTTCGAGTGCATTTTTCTACAACCTTGCGTATGCATGCCTGACCATGCGTACGCACAAATGCGATCACGTGACTCATTAATAAGAAGACACTGGGGGCAATTTCTGGAATTGCTAAAGCCCAATCCAACTCATTTCTGAAGCTATTTGAGGCCAAATTCAAGATGGAACAAAGGGAGAGCAATTAGGTTTAGTTAGAGACATGCTTTAGGTCATATTCTAGAGAGAGAAGCTCTCTCTTCTCTCTAGAATTAGGGTAGATTTAGGTTAAAATCCTCTTAGGTTTAGGTTTTATTTCTTGTCTTGATTTAGTTTTCATTGCAATTTCTTATTACTACATCCTTGATTTCTTAGTTTTACTTGTTATTTCTTGTATTTGGTTACTTTTATGTTATTGAACTCTTGTTGATTTCCATGTTCTTTAATGCAATTGATGCCTTTTTATGTTTTTTTTGTTATTTAATTGAGTTGTTATCATTGTTATCTTGCATTTGGTAGCTTTATATTTTATATTTCTTGCTATTTTAATATGCTTTCATTTTATGCCTTCCAAGTGTTTGATAAAATGCTTGGTTGGATTTTAAAGTAGATTTTTGTGCTCTTGGCTTGGGATGGTGACTTGGAGACTCTTGAGTTGTTAAATTCTAATGTGGATTGATAACTTTCATTAGGAGTTGACTAGGACTTGTGAACTCAAGTTAATTGTATTCACTTAACTTTTCTTCATTTATTAAAGGTTAACTAAGTGAAGGCAATAGACATTTACCATCCCAATTGATGATGATAATAAGGATATGAATTCCAATTCTCCACCCTTGTTAAGACCTTTCTTAGTTGTAGCTTTATTTTCTTGCTATTTACATTTCTTATGTCTTATTACAAAACCCCAAAATATTTCATAACCAATAATATGCACATTTTTTCTGCAATTCCTTGAGAGACGATCCGTGGTTTAAATACTCTCGGTTTTTATTGGTTTGCACTTGTGACAAACAAATTAAAATTTGATTGAGGGTTGATTGTTGGTTTGGATCTATACTTCAGCGGAATTATTTTGTGAAAATTCCTAACCGACAATTTCCCTCCATCACTTAACTTAGAACAAGTGGAATAAACCACACTGCTGCTACTACCTAAGCATGTCAATCACTAATCTGGAGCAAGTGGGAGGAACCACAACCCTTACTACTACCCGGGTATCTCAATCACTGACCTAGAGCAAGTGGGACGAACCACAACCCTTGCTACTGCACAGGTATCTAATTTCAAAATTCATTCTCAATATCATTTCAATTCATTCATATTCATTCATCATCATCTCATAATATCATAATCATTCTCATCATGTCTCATTCATCATTTATAATATCTAATCAAGTCAATCATTCACTTCTCAAATCTCCTTTGATACCAAAACTAGCTCCATTAATACCCTTACCCCTATTTTGTAGCCTAAAACTTAGCTATCGGACCCTAAACAGAGTTTTTAGAGTTTTGGAAAAATTGGAGTAATGTTTGATAGTTCAAAAATTGTGAATTCTCAACAAAATGGTAGTTTTTGAGGGTTACAAGCTTGTCAGGAAGGTCAAACAGTTAAAATAGAGTTTTAGTGTAAAACAGAACATCATGCATACGCATCATACTGTGCGTACACACGCATTAGACGACGCATCATGGTGTGCGTATGCACAACTTACAAAGTCCCTAGGGTGTACGTATGCACATCCCCCTCATGCGTACACACGAGTTTCACCAACGGCGGGTCTGTGCGTGCACACGAGAGTGTGCGTACGCACGGACACCAGAAATCCTGGTTTTCTACAAAATATATTTTTAAACCCAAACTTCAAACGTACAAAACTTTTTCGTTAAAAATAATTTTTCATTTGTTCTTCGAATGTCATAAACTTCACGGACCCAAAATTTTCTTTTAAAATAAGTTTCACAAAATTTTGGGGTCCGAAAGCCAAGTTGTGGCCCGCCAAATTTGGTCAAAAATCATGATTTATACCAAAAACTCAAGCATTACCATGAATCATCAAACACTAATCCATTATTTCTCAACCATTTAGTCACCTATAATACCAATACTTCACTATCAAGTTAACATCATAACCATCACATTTATATACATATATACAATATTTACCCCAACTCCAACCATTTCACCATCAAATTCAATATCATACTTTATATTCAACACCAACCACACCACAATCACCTCAACATGTAATTTATCAATAATACTCACTAGTTTCCAACTACAAGTCACATCAAACTCAACATTCATTTACTATATCCACTAAACATGAACCATTCACATAATTTAGCTTATTCTATGGTCAACTAGCCTATGTTTTGACGTGAAATTATACATTAACTACGAAAAACCAAAACCATACCTTGGCCGATTTCTCCCTAAGCCAACAACACCTTAAAACCTTCTTCTCCACACAAGCTTCCAAAGGTTCCAAGCTCCAATTCAGTTAGTCCAGCCACAATTGCTCCAATTCAAACATTTAACACTACAACAAAAACGCCATTTAGCGGCGGTTCCCGGAGCCGTTTAGCGGCAGTTTTGAACCGCCGCAAAATATTTCGTGGCGGTTTTATGAAACGCCGGAAGATAGGGCGCGGCAAAACGGATAGCGGCGGTTTTATTCAACCGCTGGAATAACCGCCACTAAACATCTATCAATTTTGCGGCGGTTGCAAACCGCCGCTAAATAACAAATAAACGAAAACAACATTTGTTTTGCGGCGGTTCTAAACCGCCGCCAAATTTTAGTATTTCCGTTCATAGTTATTAGAATCGGACCGGACCGTCCGGTGGTCCAACTGACTCAATCGTTAAACCCGCGCTTCCACCATTAGACCCTCAATCGTTAAACCCGCGCTTCCACCATTAGACCCACAACGTGTGGATCACTGTAGAATATCAACTTTGCAAAGCCTTCCACAAACGAAGAAGGTAGGGCTCGAACTTGGAACCTGGAGGAAAGAAAAGCTTTAACAATGTCATGTTACCACCAAGCCAAATGTCTCTTCGATGTATATAGCGCTAATAATTATATATATCATATGAACACATTTAATTGCCACATAGATTTTTGTTGTATACTTTATATATCTGATCATTGTTATTATAGGCACCTTATATATTGGGTAAAATTCACAATTAAATCAAATGGAGGACTAAATTACACAATTCTACCAAATTGAAAAACATTACCAGGATCTCCCAAAAGCATATTCTTATGTAATTCGAATCAGTCTCATTTGAATTAGACAAACAAACACTACTTTGAATTAGTCCTATTCGAATTAGTAGTAATGCTTGTAATTGGAATTTGTCCAATTTGAATTATGCTTGCATATAGTCTTATGGTAGTTCGAACCAGGGTGATTCGAATTATGCACGTTAGGTCGTCCCTAGTAATTCGAATGAGTCTGCTTCGAATTAATTTTGGACCATAGTAGATCGAATTAATTTACGTCTATTTATATATGATCCAAGTATATATAAAGAGTACAATAAAGAGTACATCTAATAATATCCATAATAAATTCAATAAAGAGTATATTCAATCATAAATAAAAAAAACAATAATTATAAATATTTTTTATAAATTATTAAAAATAAAATATTTTCTAAAAATATTTATTAAGATTTAGAATTTAGTCTTTAATATTTAAAATTAGTAAAATATATTTGTCAAAAATATTATATTTTGTTGGTCAGTTAGCATTATTAAATCTATTAACCATAATAATATGTAGATAATTGATTAGTTTTCATATAAAAATATTTTTATTCTATTTAGTATTTAATTTTGATAAAACATTATTTTATTTTAAATTTAGTTATTATGAATTCTTATATCTAAGAATACAAGCTAAGCTTGTTATTTAAAAAAAATTTAAATTTTTTATTTTAATAAATGCCCAACAAATCATTAAAATAAAAAAATGATAATTTAAAATTATAATTTTTGTAAAATTATAACGTTTTGAATTTTTAATGACTTGTAGAAAATATTTTTAATTATTATTTTTAATATTTTATAGAAGATATATATAATTATTATTTTTAAAAAATGTTTGATTTTTAATTAGTCCAGAATATGATTTTATTTTCTTCTTTTACATCCATATTTGAATGCAAATTTAAATGCCAATAAAGTAAATAAAAAAATCTTATTGGTAAATTTGTTCACATGAGTTAACATATATAGCTTATTTAACTTGTGAAATTTTTATTTATGTAAAACAAATGTAGAAAAAGTGTTACAAGTTTAAGTAACAATGATTTAAACATATATAGTTTAAGATAGTAGTATTTACTTAACTAGATTATACCTAAATGATTATTACTAAAGAAAACATTGCAATATGTGGTAATATGCATTTTGCGGCGGTTTAAAAGTAACCGCCGCAAAATGCCTAACAAGAAGTCACCGGCGAACATATCGCGGCGGTTTTCGAAAAGAAGCCACGAAATACAAACCTGACCGGCAATATAGCGGCGGTTTGAAGAAAACCACCGCGAAATGTTAACCTTACAGCAATATAGCGGCAGTTTTAGCAAAACCGCCGCTAAATGTCGTCCGGATTGCAGCCCCAACCTTTAACCGCCGCTATATGTGCCGCAATTTGTCTTTTCGCGGCACATTTACAAAACCGCCGCAAAATAAACGTCGCTATCTTAAGGATTTGTTGTAGTGACCTTTCATTTAAATTCAATTTCACATGCACACAATCTAATTTCAATTAATTTCACAATAATCTACAAAAGGTTCACTAATTCACTAATTTACAAGGGTTCAAAGATTCCTTACCTTACTCACTCAAAATTGAAATGAAACCCATTTATAATCCACGATAGAGTACCCCCTAAATAATCAAAATCACAATAATTCAACATCACCAAAACCAAAAACGAAAATTATAGGGGAGGGAGAACTGGGCACGAATTTCAGATATTCGTACCACTTTGTTCAGTTAGAATCGAGTAGGATTCTGAGATGAATGCATGACCACAAACGGCTCATCAATCGAATTTCCGAATTAAAAATTACGAAGGATTGAAGTTTGGAGGTGATTAGGGCTCTTGTTCTTCACTTCACCACCGTTTCCTTACTCTCTATCTCTATCACTTTGAGATTATATGTGCTGAACAAATGTAAAGGGGAAAGCTTTATGGGTTGGGCTTGGGCCCAACATGAGCCCAGTTCAACCAGTTTAGCCTATTGACCCATTTTTGGGACAAAATCTTTAAAATTAGTGTTAAATTCGTATTTCAAATATTTCTACTTTTCTAAACTATAAATTTTAATTTTTTAATTTCTCTAAATAATAATTAATTTATTAGCTAATTATTTATTAATTCCTCAGGGTCAGGGCTTACAATTATGTGTGGGCTTGGATTCACTTGGGTTCGGTTCACTTGTTTTAGTCCGTTGGCCCAATTTATGGCCAAAACCTTTAAGATAAGCGTATTAATTTGTACCCTAAATATTTTTATTTCTCCAAATTATAAATATTAAATCTCTAATACTTTTTAGCTCTTATTTAACTTATTTATTAGTTGTCAATTAATTATTTAGTATTTTGTGAAGTTTTACCATCAAACCCTTAGATTTTTGAGGCATTGGACTTTTACCAACGTTTGTGTTACTCAGGCCGATATTCTCGCTTCTACTTTGTCCACCATTGCTCGCGCAAGTCTTTTCCTCTAAGGCAGAATACCCTCTTATCGATTCATTTTTACATCCCACAGCTTCGATAGATCGCTAGCCCCATTCACCTTCGGCACAAGAGTGCTCGATCAATGAGATATTACTCACTCTTTCAAGGGTGGTTGCTTCTTGGCAAACCTCCTGGGGACACTAGAAGAAGATTCACAGTCAACGGGCAGCAAATGAAGCACTATCTCAAAAAAAAAGTAGACTGAGAAAAATTGGTTCAACTTCTATCATAAAAAATGTGCTATGAGTCAAGCTAGTGATGTTAAAAGAGTGTTTATTGAGAAGTAACCCAATCATAGTATCTTTTTCTTTAAGTCTAATAATTTTTTTAGATGTTTCATTGCTTTTTCTTTTTTTTCTAGTTAATTTCATATGAAAGAACTAGCATAAGTTGGCATGCAACGTCTTAGAAGAGCAAGCAAAGTGGCGTGCAACGCCTTCAAGTCCTACAAGGAGTGGCGTGCCACACCAAGAAAGAAGGCATGTAATGCCTTCGAGCTAGCATCAAAGTGGCGTGCCACGCCAAGGAGGGAGGCGTGGAACCCGTTTAAATGAAGCACTAAGTTGGCATGTAATGCCATGGATAGGGCGTGTAACGCAGTGCTAGCCAAGGAAGAAGGCGTGCAATGCCTTCTAAGGATTCCCATGTTGGCATGTAACGCCACCCCTTTGGCATGCAACGCCATGAACCAAAATAGATTGTGTAACGCCACATGCATGTTCATTATATTTGGCTCAAAAGCTTTCCTTCATGGTGTGTTGCATGCATGCATGCATTTAATTTTTTTTATTTCTTCCTTACCCACTCAGCTCCTTGTAAAGCACCCCTGACGTGCAACCAATTTCCTAGCCTCTAGATTGTCACCTTTACATGCAACCAATCTTTTGCTACATGCTACACCCATACCCTTTTCCCAAATATTCCATTTTGTCACCTAGCTTTTCGTCTCTTCTTAATACCCTCTAAACACATGCAAACCACAAGATGCACCACTCATTCCCACCCACACACTACATCATTCTCCTTTATAAAGGCTGAAGCTACTCCACCAAAATCCCATCACTTCTACACCTAACATACACTATCATACACACACCTCATACCCCTAAACACCTTTCACCTATAGCCTATAACCATAACCTATGGCCTGAAGTTTCCCGTCTGTTTGTTTGGAGACAAACCAGGTTCCTAAGTTTCGTGTTGTAAGATGTCATCCTCTAGGAAACAAAAAGGGAAGGAACTGGCTACTTCCTCATATGACACAATGAGGTTCCGTTCCAAGGACCATCAACGACACTTAATAGTTTGATAACTTCTAAAAGATTATCTCAGAAATAAAGTTTGATCTACAAACCTCATCAGTACCCCAAAATTCAAGCTGAGATCACAAGGAGGAATTAGAGGACCTTTTACAACTCACCCAAGAAGGTGGCCTCTTAATGATTCAAAAATTTTATGCCAACTTATGGAGGATCGACGGGGAGATGGATGATGACCCTAACAGCCAGAGTTGTGAGAGGTAAGCAATGGACTTTGGCTCTTAAAACATTCTAAAGGTTCTCCGCTTGCAAGCCCCTCATTTTTCTTCTTACCCTTCAACCGTAACATATGAATCAAGGTTGAGAACAGACCCAAAGTATGATGTGGTAATCCTTGATATATGCATGCCTAACACACAATGGAAGCTTGAGTTCATCGAACACTCAATAATCTCCTTATCAAAGAATTCTGGGGTCACTATTGAGAGGGCAATACTAATTCATTCTATAATAAAAGGAGAAGAGGATCATCCCCAAGGGCATATATCACATCGCTGGGAGCCTAGATCCAAGAATAAGGCTGGCATTTCCAAGCCTAATTCACTGTCTCTGCCAAGCTGCAAGAGTAGTGATTAAACAAGAAATTCTTATCCCAATAAACAGACCAATCACTACAATAAGCATGAAAAGAATAAGAAGGATGTGCCCCCATGAGTAAGCTCAAGAAAAAGAACCAAGGAAACAACTGCTTCCTCTTCCTCCTTCTGCACCATAGTTTCTCCTCCCCTTGAGCCAGAATCTCAAGCAGGGCCGAGTCAAACTCAATCCCAAGAGATTCACTTGCAACAATTCTACAAGGAATTTCAGGAGTTTCACTGAGAACCCAACAAAACTATATGGATACATTGACTAGACTCAATTTTCTCTATATGGCTGCACATAACTCGCACTCAGAACAAGTTCCATCATACTTAAAGATTAAAGCCAGGTTGGACAAGCTGACAAGGAAAGGGAACTTGAGAGAAAGAGACAGGAAAAGGCCCTAAAAATGCAAGCGTGGCGTGCTAGGACGAAGGAAGTAACCGTAGAGACTAAAGACGAGGAAGAAGAAAGTAGTGATGAGGACGAATAAGTAAAGTGAGTGAGATGACCTCTTTTTATTTTTCGGTGGTTATGTGTTGTTTCCTTATTTTGTTTTTGTTTATGTGTTGTTTCCTTATTTTGTTTTATTTTTCTCTTTAAGCTTAATTCTTGTAATGTCCTCCAAGCACTCCAATAATCTTGAAAAGGAATTCTGCTTAATGGAGAAAATTGAATAAATTAGATTTCCCTAAAAGAGTGATGGTCAGTAGCAAGAATGATCATATTCTATGGACTTAGAATATCTAAAACAATCTTGAAAGAAAGGGAGGCAGAATGTCCATAACAAAAAGTTTAGAGAAATATATGAGTTTTTGAACATCCAAAGATCCTTGAATCAAAAAGAAAAAGGAAAAAGAGAAAGAAAGAAAGAAAAAGATCCAAAGATCAAAAGCCCAAACTTATAAACGGATTTATCTCGATATAGAATTTCACAAATGAGATCTCGTTGTAAGTATAGTTTCTAAACCAACTAAAATCTTTTCATACAAAAATTTGTTTGTCACAAGTAACAAACACCTAAAAATATAAACCGAAGTATTCACACCTCGAGTCGTTCTCCCTAGGAATTGCAATAAAGTGTTCTTGTTATTGGTTAGAGGTATGTTTTGGGATTTTTGGAATAAGAGACAAGAATTGTAAATTACAAAGGAAATAAACTAATAATTATGAAAGCTCTTCGTAAGTTATGAGAACTAGAAGTCCTATCCTAGCTATCCTTATCAATTATGATGATAATTGTTCATTGCTCCCACTTAGTTAACCCCTAACCATGGAGGAAAGTCAAGTGGATGAATTAACTTGATTCCACAAGTCCTAGCCAACTCCTAAGGAAAGACTAGCTTTAGTGGCATTCAAGTCAATTAGCAATCTCTAATTATCAATCAACAAGAGAGTTTAATAACTTAAGTGTCACTAATTACTCTACCTAGGCCAAGAGGAACAAAATCTAACTCATAACTAAAAGAGGTATTTCAACAAATACATAGAAGGCAATAAAGGTAAACATTATTAATTTCAAGAATTAAAAGAATCTACAACTACAAAAGAAAGAGACTAACAATAGAAAGGCAAAACAATTATGAAACAACAAAGAACTTACCAATTGCATTGAGAAGAAATATAGATATACAAAAGAATTCGTAAACTACAATTAACAATGCAAAGAAACTACAAGAGAAGTATAATGCTACAACTACAAGAGAAGAATTAAAAAGGAAAAGGAAAATTGAAGCAAAAGAAGAGAGAGATATAGATCTAAAACTAGGAACCCTAATTCTAGAGAGAAGAGAGAGCTTCTCTCTCTAGAAACTAACTAAACCCTCATGAAAACTAAACTAAAACTAATTAACTAACTAGATGGTTCATCTCTCTTCAATCCTTGGGTTAAATAGCATCAGAAATGAGTTGGATTGGGCCCAAAATGCTTCAGAAATCATTGGCCACGAGTTGCCTTTAGTGAGTCACGTGAGCTTCCCACACGTACACGTACATCACGCGTACGTGTCCCTAAACGCCAAGAAAATATGACAAAGCTTATATCATTTTGAAGCCCCGGATGTTAGCTTTTCAACGCAACTAAAACCGTCTCATTTGGACCTTTGTAACTCAAGTTATGATCGATTAAGTGCGAAGAGGTCAGGATTGACAACTTTGCGATTCCTTCATTTATTCATGAGTTCTCCATTTCTACATGCTTTTTCTTCATTCCCTCAATTCCAATATTTGCCTCCTAAACCTGAAATCACTTAACAAACATATCAAGGCATCTAATGGAATCAAGGTGAATTAAATTTAGCTATTTTAAGACCCAAAAAGCATGTTTTCATTCTTAAGCACAATTAAAGGAGAATTTACAAAATCATGCTATTTTAGTGAATAAATGGGAGACAAGTTGACAAAACCCTCTAAATTCAACACAAGATAAACCCTAAAAATGGGGTTTATCACAAACAGATTTAAAATATAATAAGGCTCTAAGCAGCAATGATTCGAGCCCAAATATGTGCCTGTGGTGATTATTGTTCAAAAAACAGACTTGGGTGAATTAAATCCGAGGGGTGCCTCATCATCCGATAATTTGGACCAACTGGCTCGGGAATCGAAAGCCTATGATCAAGAGTCGGCTTTAAACAAATACTTAATAGTCCAAAGAGGCATTGAGCATCAATGTTTGGGAATGTAAAAACCTAGTTAAGTTCTTGTAGTGCAACTGTGTTAAGGAAAGGCTTGGGTAATTAGATCCATGGGATGCTTTATCACCCAATAACTTGGGCCAACTGGAGTTGGCCCAAATTTATCGATTGAAAGCCCACAATCATGAGCTACCTTGAGACAAAGCACCTATTTGATGCACAGATGTTAACAGAATGCTGACGTGGATGATGAGCGGATATTTTATACACTTTTTGGCATCATTTTCATATAATTTTCATTATGTTTTGTTTAAGTTTTATTATGTTTTCATAGGTTTTAGTGAAAAATTCACATTTTTGGATTCTACTTTGAGTTTGTGTGTTTTATGGTGATTTCAGATCTTTTTTGGCTGAAAATGAGGAGCTTGAGCAAAGTCTGTTTCAGAGACAGAGAAAGGACTACAGATGTTGAAAGGATCTGACCTCCATGCACTCAAAGGTGCTTTTCTGGAGCTACAGAAATCCAAATGGCGCGCTCTTAACGGCTATGGAAAGCTAACATCCAGGGCTTTCCAGAAACAAATAATAGTTAATACTTTACTTTGAAAATAAAGGCCCAAAACTGGTGTTCAATGTCAGTCACCAGCCCCATTCCTAGCATCCAGCACCCACAGGGGAGCAGCTGGCGTCCAACGCCCAAAACAGAGTCCCAAGCCAGCGTTCAACACTCCAAAGGGGTACTAGCTCATGAGAGACACCCAAGCTTAGCCTGAACACTTACCAAGTGGGCCCCATAAGTGAACTTTCGCACTACAAGACTAGTTTATCTTATTTTTATAATTCTTAGTTAACAGATTAGTATATATATACAAGAGTTCACCTTTGTTAAAAGACTCTTGCCAACTTTTACGTCTTCCTCATTGTATTTTTCTGTCAGCATGATTCACTAACCTCCTAAGGTTAAGGTTAGGAGCTCTACTAAGTTTAATGGATTAATAATATTACCATTCTAGTTGAATATGTCTGATTCTATTCTAGTCTGATTCTATTCTTATTCTATTCTCTTATTCTAGTTTAAGGTTAAGGTTAAGGTTTTCATGTTTAAATGTCTCTCTTATGAGTAGAGGTATTGATTATTTGCAACAATATCAATGAGTTCCATAGCTTCATGGTACATGAAACTAACTCCGCATGTTTGGCACAAATAGACCGGCAAGTATACCAGGTCGTCCAAGTAATACCTTAGGTGAGTGAGGGTGGATTCCACGGAGATTGTTGGTTTGAGCAAGCAGTGGATACCTTACAAATCTTAGTCAGGCGGAAAGAAAATATAGTTGTCACGAGAAAACGCATAAAATAGATAAATAAATAAAACGTAACTGGATAGGTGTGAAATCTATGGTAGGAGAATGATTGATGCTTCAGAGATGCTTCTTCCTTCTGGATCAACTTTTCTCACCACCTACCCCAACAACTGATTGATTTATTCCATGGCAGGCTGTATATAATTAACGCCAGGTCAAGGTCATTAACCTCCTCTGCTTCAGATCAAACACCCGGTCAGTGGTCATCCAATCTGAATGAGGATAAAGCTCTAGCACTCTGTTTCCTTGGTGATCCTACTCAAAATGCCATAGACAAGGTCGGATCTTCTAGATCAGAAAACGCTGCTCTTTGGGTTCTAGCCTATACCACAAAGGCCCTAATCGCCTCGCACCTTGGCTGAACTGATGTCTCGAGGAGTCCCTAACAAAGCTGGGGATTAGCCGTCTAAGACATGTATAATCAAGCTGGTGGTTCAATACTATCCCGTCAAGGACTCGCAAGAACCCTTGTGGAATTGGGATGATGGTCAAGTTACACTCCCAATCCATTAGGATGAAGAACTAAGATACATCTTAGAATAGAATCAAGCATAAATTGAAGTGGAATAGTGATATTATTAATTCATAAGAATCAGCAGAGTTCCTAACCTTAACCTTAGGAGGTTAGTGACTCATGCTGTACAAAGAAACAATATAATTCAAAAATAAGGCATAAAGTCCGAGGTAGAAGATCCTAAACAAGGGTGATTTCCTCCTATATATACTAATCTGCTAACTAAGAATTATAGAAATAAGATAAACTAGTCTTGTAGTGTAAAAATCCACTTTTCGAGCCCATTTGGTGAGTGTTTAGGCTGAGCTAAGGGTGTCTCCACATCCTAGGAATAAGATGAGAGTAACCCGTGACAATCATCTTTGTTCTATACATGGGTTCCATGTGAGTCCTAACCTGGATAGTGTTGAACCAAAGCTAGAGATTGCATTGTGGATTCCAATAGTGTACCTGAGCAACTTTGGATACGTGACATATAATCTCGTTGACTTGGGTAAGTGAGGTCTCTGTGGCGTTAAAGCTAGAGTCAGAGAAGTAGCACTTTCTGATCTGAAAGATCTGCTTTGTTTGTGGCACCTTGAGTAGGATCGTGAAGGAGAGTGGAGTGCTTAGAGCTTCAACTTCTGCTACAGTGAGAATCCTAGAGGTGGCTTGATGAGAGGATATGAGTCATCTCAACATGGTGGATTGCTACAGTGGAGGAGGTTAACTTGATGAGAGGACATGAGTTATTCAATTACGGCTGCCATTGAAGGAATCAGAAAGTTATTGAAGTAGACAGTAAGAAAAGTTAATCTGGAAAGACAAAGCATCTCCAAAGCCTCAACCGTTCTATCACCATTGATTTCTCATCTATCTAGTAAAGTTTTATTTATTTATTTTGTTTTATGTGATTTTCGTGACAAACTATAATTTCTATCCGCCTAACTAAGATCTGCAAGGTAACCACTACTTTCTCAAACCAACAATCTCCGTGGGATCAACCCTCACTCACCTGAGTTATTACTTGGACGACCTAGTATACTTGCCGGTCTATCTGTTCAAAACGTGTGGAGCCAGTTTTGTGCACCAAGTTTTTGGCGCCGTTGCCGAGGATTGTTCAGATTTAACAAAGAATCGGATTATCTTGTCGCATAGATTAGGTACTTTTTACTATTTTGTTTGAGTCTTTTGTTTTCTTTTCAAAAATTTTTTCAAAATAGTGTCTTTTATTTGAGTCTAGTGTCAATTCTTAAGTTTGGTGTCCCTTGTGTGTTTATCTTTTCTTTAAAATTTTTGAAAATTGTTCCTAGTGTTCTTTCTTGGTGTTCAAGGTGTTCTTGTTTCTTTTCTTGTTTTGATCTTAAAAGTTTTAAGTTTGGTGTCTTTTGGTATTTGTTTTCTTAATTTTCAAAATTGGTATCTTTTGATCTAAAAATTTTAAGTTTTGTGTTTTTTGGTTGTTCTTCTCTTTCTTTATTAATTCAAAAAATAAAAAATATCTTTTCTATCTTTATTTCAAAAAAATTTTTCAAAAATTTCAACAAAAATTTAAATTTTAATTTCAAAATCATTATCTTATCTTATCTTAATTTCAAATTTCAAATTTTAAATATTTTCTTTCTTTCAAATTTTAAAATTCAAAACTTTTTTTCAAATTTTTATCTTATCTTTTTATCTATCTTTAGGTTTCAAAAATATTATCTTATCTTATTTCAAATTCAAATTTCAAATTCAATTTCAAAATTTAAAATTTTAAAATTCAAATTTCAATTTTCAAAATCAAATCTTTTTCAAAAATCAAATTTCAAATCTTCACCGTATCTTATCTTTCAAACTTATTTTCAAATCTTTATCTTATCTTATCTTATTTCAAATTCAAATTTTAAAATAAAATCTTTTCCAAATCTTTTCAATTTCTATCTTATCTTTTCTAATTTTAAATTTCAAAATTAATTCTTTTTCAAATCTCTTATCTTATCTTATTTTCAAATCTTTCTTAATTAGTTACTTGTTTTCTCTTTCTTCTTTTTCAAAACTTTCTAACTAATTCCTCTCTCTTCTATTTTCAAAAACTTCTTATTTCTTTCTCTCTCTTCTTTTTCAAAATTCATCTTGCAATTTTCAAATCTTTTTAGTTACTTAGCTTTTAATTTCTTTCCTATTTTCGAATTAAATAAATAAATAAAATAAAAACAAAAATATTTTAATTCTAATTTCTCTTTTTATTCTTAATTTTTGAATTCTTTACCCTTTTTTTTCGATTTCTTCATCTCATTCTTCTACCCTCATTCTTCTTTCTTCTTCACATCTCACAGGGAGTTCTTTATCCTTTGACATAGAGCCCCCATTCTTCTTCTTTCTTGTTTTCTTTTTCTTGTTTATGAGCAGGAATAGAGATAAAGAACCTCTCTTTGATCTTGATCCTGAACCTGAGAGGACTCTAAGGAAGCATTTACAACAAGCTAAAGCATAATATTCTGGAAGAGACCTCACAGAACTTTTTGAATAAGAAATTGAAAATACAAACGTGGAAGCTAAACAGAACAATAGAGGAGATGCAAGGAAGGTTCTTGGTGACTTCACTGCACCCACTTCTGACTTCTATGGTAGAAGTATCTCTATACCTGCCATTAGAGCTGATCACTTTGAGCTAAAGCCCCAGTTAGTCTCTCTAATGCAACAGAATTGCAAGTTTCATGGACTTCCACTAGAAGATCAACATCAGTTCTTATCTGAATTCTTGCAAATCTGTGATACTGTTAAGACCAATGGAGTTTATCCTGAGGTCTATAGATTTATACTTTTCCCTCTTGCTATTAGAGATGAGCTAGGATGTGGTTGGATTCTCAACCCAAAAAAAGCCTAGACTCTTGGAAAAAGTTGGTCAAGTGATGAGCGGATAATTTATACGCTTTTTGGCATTGTTTTTAGGTAGTTTTTAGTAAGTTCAAGCTACTTTTAGGGATGTTTTCATTAGTTTTTATGTTAAATTCACATTTCTGGACTTTACTATGAGTTTGTGTGTTTTTCTGTGATTTCAGGTAATTTCTGGCTGAAATTGAGGGACTTGAGCAAAACTCTGCAAAAGGCTGACAAAAGGACTGCTGATGCTGTTGGAATCTGACCTCCCTGCACTCGAAATGGATTATCTGGAGCTACAGAACTCCAAATGGCGCGCTCTCAATGGCGTTGGAAGGTAGACATCCAGAGCTTTCCAGAAATATATAATAGTCCATACTTTATTCGGAAATTGACGACATAACTTGGCGTTGAACGCCAAGTACATGCTGCTGTCTGGAGTTAAACGCCAGAAACACGTCATGATCCGGAGTTGAACGCCCAAAACACGTTATAACTTGGAGTTCAACTCCAAGAAAAGCCTCAGCTCGTGGATAGATCAAGCTCAGCCCAAGCATACACCAAGTGGGCCCCGGAAGTGGATTTATGCATCAATTACTTACTCATGTAAACCCTAGTAGCTAGTCTAGTATAAATAGGATAAGTTACTATTGTATTAGACATCTTTTGACAGTTTAATCTTTTGACTATTCGGTCTCTTGATCATGGAGAGGGCTGGCCATTTGGCCATGCCTGAACCTTTTACTTATGTGTTTTCAACAGTGGAGTTTCTGCACACCATAGATTAAGGGTGTGGAGCTCTGCTGTACCTCAAGTTTCAATACAATTATTATTACTTTCTATTCAATTCTCTTTTATTCTTATTCCAAGATATACGTTACACTTAACTTTGATGAATGTGATGATCCGTGACACTCATCATCATTCTCACCTATGAACGCGCGTGACTGACAACCACTTCCGTTCTACTCTAAGCCGGGCGCATATCTCTTAGATTCCCCAACAGAATCTTCGTGGTATAAGCTAGATAGATGGCAGCATTCATGAGGATCCGGAAAGTCTAAACCTTGTCTATGGTATTCCGAGTAGGATTCTGGGATTGAATGACTGTGACGAGCTTCAAACTCCTAAAGGCTGGGCGTGATGACAAGCGCAAAAGAATCCAGGGATTCTATTCCAACCTGATTGAGAACCGACAGATGATTAGCCGTGCTGTGACAGAGCATAGGAACGTTTTCACTGAGAGGATGGGATGTAGCCATTAACAATGGTGATGCCCTACATACAGCTTGCCATGGAAAGGAGTAAGAAGGATTGGATGAATATAATAAGAAAGTAGAGATTCAAGAGGAGCACAACATCTCCACACACTTATATGAAATTCCCACTATTGATTTACATAAGTATTTCTATCCCTTTTTATTGTCTATTTATTATATTAATCAAATTTAAACTAATAATCCAATTATCCTTTAATCTGCCTAACTGAGATTTGCAAGGTGACCATAGCTTGCTTCATACCAACAATCTCTGTGGGATCGACCCTTACTCACGTAAGGTTTATTACTTGGACGACCCAGTACACTTGCTGGTTAGTTGAACGTAGTTGTGATCACAGATGCCAAAGAGCCATTAAATAAATCTCATGCAAATACAAAGAGGGCAATCACAATTTCGTCCACCAAGTTTTTGGCGCCGTTGCCGGGGATTGTTCGAGTATGGACAACTGACGGTTCATCTTGTTGCTCAGATTAGGTAATTTTCTTTTCAAAAACTTTTTCAAAATTTTTCTTTTCTTTTTTTCATTTTTTTTCAAAAATATTTTTGAAAAAATTTATAAAAATAAAAAAAGTTTAGAAAATCATAAAAATCAAAAATATTTTGTGTCTCTTGTTTGAGTCTTGAGTCAATTTTTAAGTTTGGTGTCAATTGCATGCTTTAAAAATTTTTCTTGCATTTTTTGAAAATTCCATGCATTCATAGTGTTCTTCATGATCTTCAAGATGTTCTTGACAAGTCTTCTTGTTTGATCTTGATGTTTTCTTGTCTTGTGTTGTTTGTTGTTTTTCATATGCATTTTTCGTTTGTTAGAGTCCATGCATTAAAAATTTCTAAGTTTGGTGTCTTGCATGTTTTCTTTGCATCAAAAATTTTTCAAAAATATGTTCTTGATGTTCATCATGATCTTCAATGTGTTCTTGGTGTTCATCTTGACATTCATAGTGTTCTTGCATGCATCTTGTGTTTTGATCCAAAATTTTCATGTTTTGGGTCATGTATGTGTTTTTCTCTCTCATAATTAAAAATTCAAAAATAAAAAAATATCTTTTCCTTTTTTCCTCCAAATTTTCGAAATTTTGGGTTGACTTAGTCAAAAATT
Source organism: Arachis hypogaea (assembly GCF_003086295.3). NCBI lineage: Eukaryota > Viridiplantae > Streptophyta > Magnoliopsida > Fabales > Fabaceae > Arachis > Arachis hypogaea. Next base: position 64,249,751 of record NC_092044.1, on the reverse strand, counting down.
TTTAAAATTATTGGTTTCTTACAAGTCAAGTCAAAATTTCAATTTTAAAAACCTTATCTTTTCAAAAATCTTTTTCAAAAATTATATCTTTTTCAATTTTTTCTATTTTTCGAAAAATTCCAAAAATCTTTTTCAAAATATTTTCAAAATCTTTTTCTTATCTTTATATCATATTTTCGAAAATTCACTAATAATTAATGTGATTGATTAAAAAATTTGAAATTTGTTACTTTCTTGTTAAGAAAGGTTCAATCTTTAAGTTCTAGAATCTTATCTTGTAGTTTCTTGTTAGTGAAGTAAGTAATTTTAAAATTTTTAAATTAAATCTTTTTATCTTTTATCTTATCTTTTTATCTTATCTTTTTATCTTTTTCAAAACTTTTATCTTTTTCAAAATTTGATTTCAAAATATCTTATCTAACTTCCTATCTTCTTATCTTTTCAAATTTGATTTTAATATCTTTTTCAACTAACTATTTAACTTTTTGTTTTTTTCTTATCTTTTTCAAAACCAACTAACTACCTATCCCTCTCTAATTTTCGAAAATATCTCATCTCTTTTTCAAAAATTCTTTTTAATTATTTTAAATTTTAATTTTAATTATATATTATCTTTAATTTTCAAAAATCACTAACCACTTTTTCAAAATCATTTTCGAAAATTTTCTATCTCTCCTCTTCTTCTATTTATTTATTTATTTACTAACACTTCTCTTCACTTCTCTTCATCTCAAATCACCACCTCTATCCTTACCCATTCTTCTTCACTCTTCTTCCCTTTCTTCTTCTACTAACATAAAGGAATCTCTATACTGTGACATAGAGGATTCCTCTTTCTTTTATTGTTCTCTTCTTCCCTATATGAGTAGGAACAAGGAAAAAGACAAAAGCTTCCACCTCTGAGTCATGGAAGATGGAAAGATTCATCTAAAGGGTTTATAGCTCAGTGGTAGAACATTTGACTGCAAATCAAGAGATCCCTGAGATACCTCAGGGGATACATGTTCCTCCACATAATTATTGGAAGCAACTAAGGATAAGAACACCAAAATCACTAGGGATCATGCAGCAGAAGCAAGGAAGAGACATAAAGGAGCTCAAAAAAGCACCATTGGACCTTCAAGAAGGCGCCACCATCACTCAGGTGGACTCATTCCTTGTTCTTATTTTCCCTGCTTTTTCGGTTTTTATCCTTCATGTCTATCTATGTTTTGTGTCTCTACTTCATGATCATTAGTATGTAGTAACCATGTCTTAAAGCTATGAATAAAATCCATTAATCCTTCACCTCTCTTAAATGAAAAATGTTTTAATTCAAAAGAACAAGAAGTACATGAATTTCAAATTTATCCTTGAATTTAATTTAATTATATTGATGTGGTGACAATACTTTTTGTTTTCTGAATGAATGCTTGAAAAGTGCATATTTTTGATCTTGTTGTTTATGAATGTTAAAATTGTTGGCTCTTGAAGGAATGATGAACAAAGAGAAATGTTATTGATGATCTGAAAGATCATAAAATTGATTCTTGAAGCAAGAAAAAGCAGTGAAAAAGCAAAGGCTTGCAAAAAAAAATGGCGAAAAAAATAGAAAGAAAAAGAAAAAGAAAAAAGCAAGCAGAAAAAGCCAATAGCCTTTAAAACCAAAAGGCAAGGGTAAAAAGGATCCAAGGCTTTGAGCATCAATGGATAGGAGGGCCCAAGGAAATAAAATCCAGGCCTAAGCGGCTAAATCAAGCTGTCCCTAACCATGTGCTTGTGTCATGAAGGTCCAAGTGAAAAGCTTGAGACTGAGTGGTTAAAGTCGTGATCCAAAGCAAAAGAGTGTGCTTAAGAGCTCTGGACACCTCTAACTGGGGACTCTAGCAAAGCTGAGTCACAATCTAAAAAGATTCACCCAGTTATGTGTCTGTGGCATTTGTGTATCCGGTGGTAATACTGGAAAACAAAGTGCTTAGGGCCATGACCAAGACTCATAAGTAGCTGTGTTCAAGAATCAACATGCTTAACTAGGAAAGTCAATAACACTATCCGAAATTTTAAGTTCCTAGAGAAGCCAATCATTCTAAACTTCAAAGGAAAAAGTGAGATGCCAAAACTGTTCAGAAGCAAAAAGCTACAAGTCCCGCTCATCTAATTATAATTAATATTCATTGATATTCTGAAATTTATAGTATATTCTCTTCTTTTTATCCTAATTGATTTTCAGTTGCTTGGGGACAAGCAACAATTTAAGTTTGGTATTGTGATGAGCAGATAATTTATACGCTTTTTGGCATTGTTTTTAGGTAGTTTTTAGTAAGTTCAAGCTACTTTTAGGGATGTTTTCATTAGTTTTTATGTTAAATTCACATTTCTGGACTTTACTATGAGTTTGTGTGTTTTTCTGTGATTTCAGGTAATTTCTGGCTGAAATTGAGGGACTTGAGCAAAACTCTGCAAAAGGCTGACAAAAGGACTGCTGATGCTGTTGGAATCTGACCTCCCTGCACTCGAAATGGATTATCTGGAGCTACAGAACTCCAAATGGCGCGCTCTCAACAGCGTTGGAAAGTAGACATCCATAGCTTTCCAGAAATATATAATAGTTCATACTTTATTCGGAAATTGACGACGTAACTTGGCGTTGAATGCGAAGTACATGCTGCTGTCTGGAGTTAAACGCCAGAAACACTTCATGATCCGGAGTTGAACGCCCAAAACACGTTATAACTTGGAGTTCAACTCCAAGAAAAGCCTCAGCTCGTGGATAGATCAAGCTCAGCCCAAGCATACACCAAGTGGGCCCCGGAAGTGGATTTATGCATCAATTACTTACTCTTGTAAACCCTAGTAGCTAGTCTAGTAAAAATAGGATAAGTTACTATTGTATTAGACATCTTTTGACAGTTTAATCTTTTGACTATTCGGTCTCTTAATCATGGAGAGGGCTGGCCATTCGGCCATGCCTGAACCTTTTACTTATGTGTTTTCAACAGTGGAGTTTCTGCACACCATAGATTAAGGGTGTGGAGCTCTGCTGTACCTCAAGTTTCAATACAATTATTATTACTTTCTATTCAATTCTCTTTTATTCTTATTCCAAGATATACGTTACACTTAACTTTGATGAATGTGATGATCCGTGACACTCATCATCATTCTCACCTATGAACGCGCGTGACTGACAACCACTTCCGTTCTACTCTAGGCCGGGCGCATATCTCTTAGATTCTCCAACAGAATCTTCGTGGTATAAGCTAGATAGATGGCGGCATTCATGAGGATCCGGAAAGTCTAAACCTTGTCTATGGTATTCCGAGTAGGATTCTGGGATTGAATGACTGTGACGAGCTTCAAACTCCTGAAGGCTGGGCGTGATGACAAGCGCAAAAGAATCAAGGGATTCTATTCCAACCTGATTGAGAACCGACAGATGATTAGCCGTGCTGTGACAGAGCATAGGAACGTTTTCACTGAGAGGATGGGATGTAGCCATTGACAACAGTGATGCCCTACATACAGCTTGCCATGGAAAGGAGTAAGAAGGATTGGATGAATGTAATAAGAAAGTAGAGATTCAAGAGGAGCACAGCATCTCCACACACCTATCTGAAATTTCCACTATTGATTTACATAAGTATTTCTATCCCTTTTTATTGTCTATTTATTATATTAATCAAATTTAAACTAATAATCCAATTATCCTTTAATCTGCCTAACTGAGATTTGCAAGGTGACCATAGCTTGCTTCATACCAACAATCTCTGTGGGATCGACCCTTACTCACGTAAGGTTTATTACTTGGACGACCCAGTACACTTGCTGGTTAGTTGAACGTAGTTGTGATCACAGATGCCAAAGAGCCATTAAATAAATCTCATGCAAATACAAAGAGGGCAATCACAATTTCGTCCACCATCAAGGCTTTCTTGGCCAAGTTCTTTTCTCCTCAAAAGATGAGAAAACTCAGGGTGGAAGTTCAAAGCTTCAGAAAAAAAAGGGTGAATCCCTCTATGAAGCTTGGGAAAGATACCAGCACCTAATCAGGAGGTGTCTTCCTGACATGCTCTTAGAATGGTTTATCCTAAGAATCTTCTATGAAGGTCTATCTGAGATATCCAAGATGTCCTTGGATCATTCTGCTGGTCGATCACTCCACTTGAAGAAAAGGCCTGAAGGGGCACAGAAACTCATTGAAATAGTTGCAAACAACCAATTCATGTATACTTCTAAGAGAAACGCTGTGAACAATGGGGCAGCTCAAAAGAAAAGAGTCTTGGAAGTTAACACTCTGAATGCCATATTGACTCAGAATAAGATGTTGACCCATCAGGTCAATATGATCTCTCATCATTTGATTGGAGCGCGAGCTGCAACTAGCAGCACTTAAGACACCTCCTATAATGGAAATGTCTATCATCCAGATCAACCCATGATGGAAGAGGTGAATTACATGGGAGAACCCTATGGAAATACCTAAACTCTTCATGGAGAAATCATCCTAACCTTTCTTGGAAGGATCAACAGAAGCCTCAGCAAGGCTTCAACAATAATCAAGGTGGAAGAATCTAGAATAGGTTCAACAACAGACCACTATTCTTATCTTCTAAAAAGTAGATGGAGACTTTTAAGCAGAGCCTTTCTGACTTAGCAACCAAAGTCTCTGAGCTCTCCAAGACGATTCACAATTTCATAATAGAAACTAAGTCCTCTGTGAGAAATCTGGAGGTACAAGTTGGTCAACTGAGCAAGAGAATCCCTGAGACCCCTCCTAACACTCTTCCAAATAACACTGAAGTAAAACCAAGAGTCGAGTGCAAGGCCATCACTGTAGACACTGAGGCCGAACTTGAAGGGGATACTCTGGCGTTGAACGCCAGTAAGGAGGTCCTTACTGGGCGTTCAACTCCCATAGAAGCACCATTACTGGCGTTGAACACCGGTAAGGAAGACCTTACTGGGTGTTCAACGCCCCAGGAGGCACCATCACTAGCGTTGAACGCCAGTAAGGAAGACCTTATTAGGTGTTCAACGCCCAAAAAACCACTATCACTGGCATTGAACGCCCAGTAAGGACCTCCTTACTGGCATTCAACGCCCAAGGCAGCACAAAAGCTGGTGTTGAACTCCAGTGAAGGTATTCAAGCTGGGCGTTAAACGCCTAAAGAAACACAAGTCCTGGTATTGAACGCCACAATAGGGATAGTTGGCAACCCTAAGCCCATTGAGAACTTTCCTATTGAATAATTGATAGAACCCAAGGTTCATGAGGAGCCCATTGAATTTCCCTTGAATGCTTGGTTGAAGATCATAGAATCTGCAGAGTACTCTCCCTCTGATGAGGAAGAGAAAACAAGGGAAGAGCAAGTTTGTAAGAACTGAGCTTAATTAATCATTTAATTAAGTAATTAATATTACCCAAATTGGGTTCCAAAAATTTAGAATGAGAATTTGAGGATCTAAATATGATTTTTGGACTCAGTAGGTTTCTCTGAGTTAGGAAATGTGTTTTCTGTGAAAACCGTGAAAAACCGTGAACTGGCAGCTGAACCGGTCAAACCGGTTCATGTCTGCACGGTACTGCACGCGGAAAAATGAAAACAATCAAAAAATCTAGAAAAATAATAGAAGTTGAAAATCGGGCGTTAATTTTAAAGGTTTGGCACAAAGTTGGGTCAAATGGGCTAAAAACGCTAATGAGTTGGACCGGGCCCAAGTTGGGCCCAAGCCCAACATATATAAAGATTCATTAATGAACTTTTCAGCCATAACACAACATACACACACACACACACACACACACCAGAAATTGAGAGAAGAAGGAGAAGAGAGAAGAAGCACTATTCACTTCTCACTTTAATCTACGATATCTCGAGCTACGATGCTCCGATTCGCATGTTGTTAGCGGCTACGCGAAGCTCTTGCCGAGCCCGTTACTTCTATCCAAGCTTTGTGGTAAGATTTTCGAATTTTTCTGCCCAGTTTTCATGCCCTTGTGAAATTTAAATTTTGGGGTTTGGTTTTGAGTGAAATCTTGTGTTTTGGGTGTTTAGGTACACTCTAGCACTTGATTGCTTGTGATTTTGGCTTCCAAAAACTGTTGGGTAAGGTGAGTTGCTCTTGAACCCTTGTGAAATTTCAGTTACAACGAGCCCTAGTTTGATTTGTAATGATTTATGTATATATAGCTTGATTATGGTGAGTTTGGAGCTTGTTGGTGTTTGTTGATGCTTGTTGGAGATTCTTGGTGGCTTAGATTGTGATTGAAAGGTTGCTTGTGCTCAATTTTGATTTTTTAGCATATTGGGAATCGGCCAAGGTATGGTTTTGGTTTTCTCTATGTAGTATATAATATTCATGGACACTTAAGCTAGTGACCCATAGGATAGGTTTGGATTTATGTGGTTGTTGATGATGGTTGATTGATGATGTATGTTGAATTGATATTGCTATGTTAAGAAGTAATGATGTTGAGGTATGATGTTTGATGACTTTGAATGATTGTATATTGTTGGATATTGATATAAAGCATGAATGAGGTTGATGATGAGAATTGATAGTGATAAAATGATGATTGGTGAATATGTTGGTGGCGGATTGACTTTGGTATCATATATTTGAGGTTTGACGATTGAGAATAGTGTAATATGTTATAAAGAGTTGATTTTGATGGAAAATAGAGTTTGGAAAGGTTTTATTTGGTTTTGGTTGGTTTGAGTTGTGAAAATGAGGAAATTGGTAAATTGTGAACTTTTGGTAAAAGTTGGTTTTTTGGTGAATTTTGTCTGATCATAACATATGCCTCAGTTTTCAAAATTTGTTGAAATTGGTTTATAATTAAAGTCTATTGAAAACTCTACAAATTGATATAAAGTTTTTAAAATTTGGATTTTTGTATAGGAAGTTATGATCATTCAAAGATTGGTATCAAAATATGAAATTCTACAAAGTTGTAAAATTTTGTGATTTCTGGTATGTGCGCACGCACACCCCTACAAATTTTTAAACTTGTGCGCACACACAGACTTGTGCGTACACACACGCAGAGGCAGGCAATCTGTTTAGAGCGCTAGCACAGCTTGTGCACGCACAGCCCTGTGCGCATGCACATGTTGGGAAGGGCAATCTGCAGAGGGTGTGAGCACGCCTTGTGCGAGCGAATAGAATTGCAAAATTTGGTACCTGTGCGTACGCACACATCTATGCGTACGCACATGTTTTTAAACTTCTCCGGGGAGTACGCACACACAGCATTGTGCGCACGCACACACCCTGTTTCTCAAACATAACTTTTTTTCAACTATTCTACCTTCCCAACAAGATTGTAAGCTTTTGTGACACCATTTTAAGACTCTTGGGCTTAATTTTTGGGGATGA